>NC_063065.1:11887239-12187239 GCF_018812025.1 Megalobrama amblycephala
GCCAGAAGTCAACATAGAACTATTGAAAGAAAAAAGAGAATATTCAGATGAACAGAGTTTTGCATGGTATAGTGAAAGATATTTGTCTTCTTCATTTTATGGTTTTATCAATATTTACACAGATGGATCAAAAGATCAAAATGGTCATTGCGGTATAGGAATCTATATTCCTGAATTTAAAAAAGGTCTGAAGTATAGACTAAATAATTTCCTTTCAGTATATTCAATTGAAATGATTGGTATAATAACAGCATTAAGGTGGATAAAACCATTAAAATAATATGCTAATATGCTCAGATTCAATGGCTGTAATGCAGAGCTTAGAAAGTGGAGTTTCAGTCAGAGATGATCTAATAGTAGAGGTTAGAAATATACTATTAAATATTCAAAGCCTAGGAATAACAGTTCAGTTCTGTTGGGTTCTAGCACATAATGGAATTAGAGGTAATGAAAAGGCAGATGATTTAGCTAAAAAGGCACTAAAAAAATAAAGAAATAGAAATTAATGTTCCAATAGGGAAAGGAGAATTGAAAGGTAAAATAAAATTTGAAATAACAAAGAAATGGCAACAGGAATGGGAAGCAGAAACTAAGGCTAGGCAATATTACAATTTTCAGAAACAGGTTGGAGGAAAAAGAATTAATATGAAAAATAGGAAGGAAGAAATAGTATACTCAAGATTAAGAATGGGACATACAGGACTGAATGCAACACTGAAGCTGATAGGAAAAGGAAATGGTTTATGTACAGAATGCCAAACACAGAATGCCAAACACAGGAAGATGTAAAACATATTTTAATTAGATGTAGAAGGTACAGTGATCAGAGACAAAAGGTGTTTCTCAATGTCAAGGATACTTCCTTGGCAGGACTGGTCCTTCCAAGTCACTTCCTTCAGAGGCTAGGCAAGGCTCCTCTTTAGCATTCGGAGAACACGTAAATAGAACAGACTAGCAAGTGCACGTCATTGCGTCATTACGTCAGTGAAAAGGTAAAAGAAATGCCGGTGACGGCAACCAAGCTAACAATTGTTAAATGACGGTCCGGTTCAGTTAGCCATCAATAACGTAATTTGTATTTGTATAATTTATAATATCAGTACGGTAGTAATTTGTACTGGCATTTAAACGTTAAACTTTATTTATCTGACATATTTACTACAGTTATAACAAATGTTTGGTAACGTAAATATACTTACATTTGAAAGCTGTCACAGTTCCCTCGTCTCCAGGACTCCATTTCCCATGTTCCTTGTGTTTCCACACCTGCACTCACTTCCCTCGTCATCTCCCCATCATCACGGATCACCTGCACCTGTTCCTGATCATCATCACTCCCTATATAATGGACTCACTCCCTTCACTCCTTGTCTGTCCTAAATGTTATCTTATATGTGTTGGTTGTTCGTTTTGCTCCTGTATTCATTAAAGACCCATTAATTGTGGATTTCCGTTTACTTCTCGTCTCTGCAACCAGCAACCGTAACAGAAGGACAGACCCAACCGCTGGACTTCCACAATTACAAAGATGGGGATTTTCCTTGTTCCCTTACCCCCGAGGCCTCTCAAAGCGGAGGAGAGGCTTTGCCATTTGCGGCAGGGTGGCAGGCCGTTGGAGAGGTATGTGGAGGAGTTTTTGGAGGTTTCCAATTTGGTGAGCTGGACCGATGCCTGTATTAACGTTGTGTTTCTGATGGGACTGGACCGGGACGTAATTCGTTATGACGAACCAGCCTGTAATTTCTCCTTAGTCGATTCTCTAAATTTAATTCTCTCCTTAAATGGTTCTAACTTTGAAGTCAGTAAAATTCAAAGTAACCAGAGTCCCAGTCCAGCCCTATTAGCAACGTATCGGGCATCGCCAGCTCACCTTACCCCAAAACCCTGCACATACCGCTTCAACGGTCCTGCCCACTCCTGGCCGCCAGCCGCCGCCGAGCCCTCAGCTCCAGCCGCCGCCGAGCCTGCGGCTCCAGCCGCCGCCGAGCCAGCCGCTCCTACCTATCACGAACCAGCTCCTATTATGAACTTTGTTATGGAATTCTTCAGCCCAAGGACTGTTTTCCCTCCCTGCCTCCCTCTCCCACCTCCTCCCATTTGTGTCCGCACTGCACCTCTGCCTCAAGCCTCCTCACCCAGATCTCCACCTCGGCCCTCTGGTCGATTACCTTCACCCTGGCTCCAACCTCCCTCTGCTCCACCGTTGCCCATCAGTCCACCAGTCTCACCAGTCTCCATCCTGCCTCCGCTCACACCTTGGTCCCTGCCCTCCCCTCTGGACTGCACTCCTCCGTCTCCGCTCCGTCCCTCGGTTCCAGTTGGCCTCCTCACTCCCTCCGGTGTTCGCTTTGTTGTCTGTCGTCTGTCTTCAACTGCGGCCTTCTGGAGCTCCGGCTGCGCTTCGGTCGGCGGAGCCTCTGGTTCCACCATCTCCCGCCGGTCCTTCAGCGCTTCTAGGGCTCGACGGCATCAAGGCCTCGTTAAAGGCTCTGAACCCACCATGGCTGCCTTCGGCCCCTGAATCGCCATGGCTGCCCTCGGCTCCTGACCCGCCATGGTCGTCCACGGCACCGGACCCTTCGTGGCAGCCCGTTGCACCTGACCCTTCGTGGCTGCCCGCTGCACCTGACCCTTCGTGGCTGCCCGCTACACCTGACCCGCCGTGGCAGCCCGCTGCACCTGACCCGCCGTGGCAGCCCGCTGCACCTGACCCGCCATAGCTGCCCACCGCACCTGACCCGCCATGGCTCATGGACCTGCCCTGGAGACCTCCACTCCTACCCATGCCTCTCCCTGCACCGGCATGAGGTCTCCAGGGCGCCCACCCCCCCTCCCCGGTGTTACATCTACGGCAACTCGTCTCTGCAACCAGCAACCGTAACAAAAGCATATTGCCCGCTAACGTCCAATATTTTAAAAAAAATTTTTAAACAAGGATCACAAAGCTGCGTGCATATGATTGTGGGTGATTTTAGAGCGCAAAGAGCGCGAAGGCTACACATATGCATGCTTTCCTGTATATGGGATATTTTTCTAACGAAGGACTTGAAATTCCGAGGATCCTCAACATTGGAACAGTCCTTCGACGGATGTCGATGACGTAGCATCCTCGAAATTCTGGCTTCCGAGGATCCTTCCTTGACATTGAGAAACGCCTAAAGATGGAAAGAAATGGACGATAGCATTGAGGATATTCTTGGGGAACAAGGAATGCAAAGCGAAAGAATTAGAATTCTAATTAATAAGAAGAATTTAAAATTTTTTTTTTTTTTTTTTTGCCCCATTTTGATTGAATAACCAAAGGTTACTGCAACACTCTACACACTCCTGTACAGTAGGTAGGGGTATGCAACACATAAACGATGCAATCTGACAAGAAACTAAAAGAAGAAGAAGAAGATCCGTTTATCTGAGATCGATCGCTCATGTCAAGCTCTCTCTCACGGTATCGCGAGAGTTCCTCCATGCGGGCGAACGCTATCAGATGAGATCGCAAGAGTTGGCTCATACGAGTAAACGCCGTCATATGGAAAACATCACTCATTATGTCGTGATCTTTCTCCGTCTGTTCTCAGGTAACGGACCACTAAAGTTAGTATAAATCATTTAGAAAACGAGTTTAAATGTTTATGACGTGTATGTTTTATTTGAAAGTTTAAAAGTTTATTTTGAGTGTGATAGTGCGTGATTATGCGCGGAGCACATGGTAGTTGGCCCTGACGCATGGTTGCGTAATGTTAATATGGTTTTCGCCATGTGGAAAAGCTTAAAGGCTTTTATATAGTTTGTATTACGTTTCATACTGTTTATTGTCGTAACTGTTTACGAGTTATGTAAGAATATACGCATATTCATGTTTATATTGGTGAAAAGAACGAGAAATGCTTTGAGGACTTTGTGCATATGGTTACAAGTTAATGTGTGTGTGTGTGTGTGTGTGTGTGTATGTAATATATATATATATATATATATATATATATATATATATATATATATATATATATATATATATATATATATATATATATATATATATATATATATATATATATATATATATAATATAATTTTACATCATCATATGGAAAACATCACTCATTATGTGTCGTGATCTTTCTCGGTCTATTCTCAGGCGTAACACACACAGACAGCAGTGAGTAATGAACACACACCATGAACACACCCGAAGCAGTATGCAGCCATTTGTGCAATATTCTTTTGTAACATACCTTCTTGTTTACTGAACTTTTGCATAAAATCACTATGTATTCGGCCATTTTAGTAACTTAACTTCTCGCTCCATTAGTCATCAGTACACTTTGAAAACCGCTGCCACCAGATCAGTCCAGTTCACGAACGATTAGTTCCATTGTACGAACTGGTTCTTTGAAAAAAAATCAACTTAAAAGCTTTTGCTCATAAATATGATACTAATAGGCATATTAATTATTTTAAATATTAGAAACATTTACCGAATATGCTATAATGGCTTTAGTGTTTTTAATACCCGCATTAATCCACTTTTAATGTAAAAAAAAAAAAAAAAGAAATAAAGAATAAAAATGCTCTCTTTTAACCTGCTTATTTGTTTGAACTGGAATACACAAAATAAGTCAAATGGTATTGCAGCCAAAACTTAAACCTCATAATAACTATCATAGTCCAGATACACAGTCATCTTTTTTTTTTTTATAGCATGCCCACAATCACTTTGTGAATCATTCCTTTTGGCATAACCATGTAATGTTTAGAGCTGAAACCAATGAGTCATAAATTCTGCAGAACAATTTCCTCCTTTCAACAGACGTCATTTTGTACCACCGAATTTCAAACTCATAGAGATAACTTGATAAATATTTGCTTATTTTGGCAAAATGCCAAAATATCTCCTAAAACCAAATAAATCTTAAATACAGATACATGACATAAGTTATTAGTCTTGTTAGAAGTACATTGTGTAAAACAATATGGTACTGCAAGCCGCTCTCATGGCAGAGGTTACAGGAATTGATTTGGATTCTTCTTTATCTGTCTCTTCTTTTTAACACTTGTCTGGGCAGGAAAGTTGCAGATTTGGCTGACAGAATTACATGCATTTCTTTCACTTTTGTGTCTGTTTGGCTGGGAATTTGAGCTGGTGGAATTTGTATATCCCTCAGAGAGGCAGTGGAGGGTATTCATCATCATTCATCTGTATACGAAAGCTTCCCTTGCACAATATTTAAATATTTGCGTTTGGAACCACTAAGATTTTTAATGTTTTTAAAAGAAGTTTCGTCTGCTCACCAAAGCTACATTTATTTAATTAAAAATACAGTAAAAACAGTAATATTGTGAAATATTATTACAATTTAAAATAACTGTTTTCTATTTGAATATATTTGACAAAGTAATTTATTCCTGTGATGGCAAAGCTGAATTTTCAGCATCATTACTCCAGTCTTCAATGTCACATGATCCTTCAGAAATCATTCTAATATGCTGATCTGCTGCTCAAGAAACATTTAATGTGTACAATTGTACAAAATATTTGTGTACAATATTTTTTTCAGGATTCTTTGATGAATAGAAAGTTCAAAAGAACAGTGTTTATCTGAAATCTAATCTTTTGTAACATTATAAATGTCTTTACTGCCACTTTTGATTGATTTAATGCATCCTTGCTGAATAAAAGTATTCATTTCTTTAATTTCTTTTCAAAAAAATAAAAATAAAAATTCTTACTGACCCCAAACTTTTGAACGGTAGTGTATAATGCTACAGAAGCTTTGTATTTCAGATAAATGCTGTTCTTTTGAACTTTCTATTCATCAAGGAATCCTTAAAAAAAAAGTACACAACTGTTTTCAACATTGAACATAATCATAAATGTTTATTGAGCAGCAAATCAGCATATTAGAATGATTTCTGAAGGATCATGTGACACTGAAGACTGGAGTAACGATGCAGAAAATTCAGCTTTGCATCACAGGAATAAATTACTTTGTCAAATATATTTAAATAGTACACAGTTATTTTAAATTGTAATAATATTTCACAATATTACTGTGTTTTACTGTATTTTTAATTAAATAAATGTAGCCTTGGTGAGCAGACGAAACTTCTTTTAAAAACATTAAAAATCTTAGTGGTTCCAAACTTTTGGACTGTACTGTAGTAACAACAATGTTGTCTCATTGCAACAGAAAATGTACTGACCTGGTGTTTAGGATGTTCAGCTTTGTATATGATCAAATCTGGTTATTCTGCATCCCCTGCTGATCAACTTACAAGTGAATTCTTGTTATACAAACAAATGACAGATTAGTGCTTTTGAAACTCACCCAGTGGAAGAACCATGGAGCCACCATGCCTTGCACATTTAGCCAGACACTAACTGTGCATTCTAGCCTCAATCTGTACTTCAGAATGTGTTAAGCACATCAGCCTTTATCTGTAGTCTTTGATGTATTAGACTGACTGACGAGAACATTGAGAAGTTCTTTGCTAAGAACCCGAAAAAGTCCAAAAAGAGAGTCCAAGAGAGAATATGACAGAAAAACAGGGGGGAACATGTTCAGGTCTTCACATTTCTGTGGCCTGCTGCACAAAGCCGGTTTCAGTTGCTACCCAGGTAAGTTTGAGATTAGTTTGAGCAAACTCTGGTTTGGTCCAGTTTGGGTTTGACGCAATACAAATGCTTTGGTGGAATCCGGCTTTTTTTGTAGATGATCTGCTTGTGCACAAGGTTAAATCTCAGAAATTCAGTTTTTCCGCTTACAAATGCCGCCATGTAAATAGCGAATTCGCCGAGCGTAACTGGCTTTTAAAAGGAATTGGATTGGTTTATTACATGTTATGCCCAAAGCACACCCATTACTCATTAGGAGAATGGGGACAACCCTTTTAGACCATGCACTGGGCACACCAACCATTTTTCCCATCGTTAAACTAGCAAAAGTGGATTTGGACATGCCCTAATGCACATGTGCTTGAATCGTTAAAATAGGGCCCAAAATTGTTTATTTTTTTATATTATATGAATTATAATTATATATAATTCATATAATATATTCATATAATTATTATATAAATTGACAATATTAAACTTTGCTTTTAAATTAATATAAATGTAATGCGTGCATTAATATATAAAGCTTTTAAACAAATTAAGCTTCACTTTATTCCTGCCTTGTAAATGTTAATTCCATGATATTTTTCACAATGATCTCTTAATCTTCAGAAGAGTCGTGAATTGCACCTGCTCTCTCGCATAAGTTAAAAGCATGGATGCTCTCCATGTTCCATGTGATTGGCAAACTCTGGATCAAACCAGAGTTGACAGAGAACGTTTATACCAAGAATTGTGACCAGGTTGGATTTATATGGATTTGTCAAATCTAAACCTACTCTGAAACTCAGTTTGTTCAACTACCTTCATGCAACAGGCTTCTGTGGATCTTTTATATTGTGAACCAATGGTTGTTTAAACAAACAAACACAGCAAACAAAACTCAGCAGCTGCAACTATTTTATTTTTGTTAAAACCTGTAGCATAGCAGCTGTGACAAATCTATTTTTTATTGTATCAGTTTTTATTCATTTAAACGGTTCACATTTCCACTCAGTCTGAGCAGACAGCACAAACTGAGCTTTTTGTTTATTACTAAAACATTTTCATCTATTATTTGTTAACTTTTCCTGCTTTTTTATGTTTTTACTGTAGTATCGTTTAAGTACAACACTGGAATGAGACAATTAGGGTCAATTAAGGTTGATTGGGACATTTTTTCCAATTCATCTCAATAGCAAAAAGTGTCCCAATCACTGTAAATTCAACCTATATAAATATGTATAATTTTGTATAATGATGTAAAATAGAGTGACGGAACATGTACGCTTCAGAAAAGTATAATGACTACACCCTAAATAGATGCACTGATCTGTAAACCACAAGATACAGTTAAAACATACCGCTGCCAGATAGATTATGTATGCGAAAGGAATGAGTATGTGTGAATCACAGTTCATGAAGGGTGTGGAGACATTCCCTTCTTGACTAGAGAGTAAGATTTTAATGTATTAGAGAAGAGTGACAGTCGGAGACAGTCGGACACTTGATGTTCATGCTCCCTTGTAAATGTTTCCATTAGAAGACAGAAGTGTTTTCCATTTCAATGTTTATACAACTTGTCTTGATATATAGATGTATTTAAATTGATCCAACAATATGTAATCTGGATTACGTAATCAGATTCCAAAATTTATATACTTAGATTACATTTTTTACTTTTTCAAATTTACTTCCTAAAACAGCCTATTGCCTTGCAATGAACAGGATAATCCATATCAGGCAATAACAAGAACTAAAACAAATGCTCAAGATACATCTGAGTAGGACAACACCAGGCAAAGAACATGAGAAATGCTGGGGTGTATGTACACAAGGGGTGACGCAAACAAGAAACGCATGGGAACAATCAGAAAACTAATAAACAAGAAAAACTACAAAGGTCTACAAAACATGGCACTGGGACAGGATAACAAAAGTCCACAAGACAGGCATCAAGCTTGAATACACTATTCACAGACACCTTAAATTTCTCCAAGCTGATTGTTCACTAAAACCCCCCACAGTCATCATGTTTTCAGGCCATTTCAAGATTTGATTTTGACGTGACATAAAGCGGTGATATCTAAGTGGCTGAGTTACTTTTTAAATTGGTCTTCCCATAAACACCATTGTCTTCATTTAAAGCGCACAAAATCAAGAGGCGGGATTTATCGCACCAATCATAACCAATCATAGTGCGATGGAGACATTGCTTCTTCTCACGACACTTTCCCCCATTCACTCTCAATTATCCCCGATCAAACTTACTGCACACTTTAGGGGGTCTGTTTAAAGGTGCCATCAAACTTTTTTTTTACAAGATGTAATATAAGTCTAAAGGCCTGTTCACACCGGGACGAATATCGCGCGCGATTTTCGCCGACGTTTTACGCCTCGTGACTAAACAACGGGCGCCAATGTGAGTGTGCACACCGACGGCTCGTTTTTTTTGGTTTGACGCGCCGCGTTAAAAACTGGCCGACCAATGAGATTTGTGCTTTTGTTCATGTGCCTTGAGCTGCTGAAGTTACAGTAAAACACGACTTGGTGGCGCTCAAGCACAAAACAGTCTTGCCGAGCACACAAGACGACGAAGAGAAAGTAAGTAGACGAGGAAGTGTCACTACTCGATCCCAGTGCCCAAGGAAGTCGACCGGAAGTTGAAGTCGGCCGCGTGCCGCCATCTTGTAGCAGAACTTCACTTGCGTTAGCATCCCATTGACTCCCATTCATTTTGGCGTCACTTTGACAGCGAATAACTTTACATCTGAGGCGTTTAAAGACTCCATTTGTCCATTATTTATTTCTAAAGATACACGACAATGTATAAAGGGCTCCATTACCTTCTATGTTACATTATGGCCACGTAGAAACAGTTTTTGTAAAAATAGGCTAACGATTGCGTCATAACCACTCGACTCTCTGTCGCACAGTAGAGAAATTACCGTACAGACAGGAGGAGAAGCTCGCAGGCAATAGTATGCATTAACTTAATATGGTGTACTGGCATTACATTTTAAAATACTATACAAAATAATTAATCAGAATACTTACTCCTGCTCACTCACGCCAAAGAACTCCCCGCTCAAGCTCGCCGTCTCTGCAAGATTAACGATGGCAGTTTGCACGCACAGCTACTAGAAGATTTACATCTGTCAGACAGGTTGCTGACGTCATCAAGCTTAGTTTGAGTCTGCGCGTCAGAAACGGAAGTGCTAAAAATCGCTAAAAATGGGCTTCACTTCTCTCAATTGAGTTCCAATGGGGTCGCTGTGTCCATTTCTTTTACTGTCTATGCTCGATCCATACCAGAAACACGATTTGTTCTGCGCATGCGCGAATTTACTGCCACTTCCTGTCACCGCTAGCGTTTTTACGACAACGACGTCACTGTCACGATTTGTACTGTGTGTGTGCGCATATGATCGATAGAGACGTGCTGGAGAGTGACGTATGATAGCAATATGGATTCTTTTGCGTTTTATGTACATATTAAAGAATTTCTCTTAAAAGGAGAAATTCCTGACAATCTCACAGAGCGTCGGAAGGTGAAACGGGCATCTACGAATTTTACTATCAAAGGAAAGTATGGCCTAATTTCATAGACACGGCTTGGATTAAGCCAGGATAAGGCCAAAACTCAATTATGGCATTTAAGTAGCTTTTATAAACGTGCCTTAAATAAATAAATAAATAAATAAAAATTGCTGGTGTGCATTTTAAGACAAAACAATGGCAGTCATTGTTGAGAGATCAACAATTGTTGAGGCTGTGATCCGTGGCTAACGGCTAATGCTACACTGTTGGAGAGATTTATAAAGAATGAAGTTGTTTATGAATTATACAGACTGCAAGTGTTTAAAAATGAAAATAATGATGGCTCTTGTCTCCGTGAATACAATAAGAAACAATGGTAACTTTAACCACATTTAACAATACATTAGCAACATGCTAACAAAACATTTAGAAAGACAGTTTACAAATATCACTAAAAATATCATGTTATCATGGATCATGTCAGTTATTATCACTCCATCTGCCCTTTTTTGCTATTGTTCTTGCTTGCTTACCTAGTCTGATGATTCAGCTGTGCACATCCAGACGTCCTGCCCTTGTCTAATGCTTTGAACATGGGCTGGCATATGCAAATATTGAGGGCGTACACCCCGACTGTTACGTAACAGTCGGTGTTATGTTGAGATTCGCCTGTTTTTCGGAGGTCTTTTAAACAAATGAGATTTATATAAGGAGGAAACAACAGTGTTTGAGACTCACTGTATGTCATTTCCATGTACTAAACTCTTGTTATTTAACTATGCCAATATAAATTCAATTTTTAATTTTTAAACCTTTAAAGTCATCACACTCAGGGGAGGCAAGCCTTCTGCTGTAACTTTACCTGTAGGTGTCACTGTTGGACAGTGTTTGGACTCAAAAACAACCCATAAATAATATGCGCTTGTACAAATAGTTATACAATCTGTTCTATCAAAGTCCCTTTAACAAAAGTCCTTTCACTCAGCGGCCATCTTTGAAACGCCACTTTGGCATGCAGGTGGAGCTCCTATCTCTTTGAATGGGGAAACATAAAATTCTCCAAAGCTGTTTGCCAAGCTTTCGATTAAATTTTTATATTTGAAATCACCAATGAAATCTGACAACAACCGTCTCATAAATTTTGTTTCTAATCATTGTTTCTAATTTTGAATCATGACAAAAAAATGGTATCTTTCAGGCTGGATCAAGCTAATGCGCATGCACAGTCCTAAGTGCGTGTCTCTGTAGGAGGAACCTTCCTAAGCCAACCACATTCTGAAGGGATCAGGAAGAGATTACACAAGATAAATAAATGTTGACACAGTTCACCTGGATAATTCAGTGATTTAAAAACCTTCAAAAATGTGACCAAACAACTAAAGGGATCGCTGACTGCAGGATATACTGTAGAATGGTGCGAAGAGGAAGAAGACACTAGAAAGTTATTAGAAACTCTTTTAGGAACCCTTCCACACTAGCCTGACGTGGTCATACTCAATTCTAGTCAGAATATGAGTCTGATACTGCTCCATTGGGCTTTGATTATGGGGGCGTATTTAAACCGATCCAGGAAAGACCTCAATTGGATAGACCTACAACCAATCAGAGCTACAGAGTAAGTGACGTATGTTGAGCGACGCATAGTTGTCAACAGAACTCTTCTTAGCGACCATCGGGGCCAGCTGATAAATCAAACTTTTGCCGAATTCCGTAGGAAGGACGGCAAAGACATCTTTCCCATCATCAAATGCCTTGATCGCGGTCCTCTGTTCCTCTTTTAAAATTAATGCGCTGTCGATATCTTCTATAACGGACGCGATGGCGGAATCTACACATCTCAGTTCTTCAACAACAGCCATCATTGTTGTAAACTAATTGACCTTTCGCAAAGACTCGCCCCCCTTAGTTACTGTTGCTTTGTCCGACAAGCCGTGGCGCTGTCACGCCACACAGAGTGGAAAATACATCGCGGAGCAAAGAGGAAACTGACAACACATCGACAGACGAGACAGAGCAGGTTACTTATGATATTAAACAAAGTCCCAGCTTTCAAACTGTGTAGTTATTAAAAAAATTCAAACAATAAAAAACGTTTTGTGGCTCTTTAATGTGTTGTGACCATGATCGTGACAGATTGCTGTAGCGCCTCAGCTCAAGAGGCTCGTTAACCGATCATCTCTTTCTACTAGTCCATTTATAGCATCAAATAAACATGAATGAACATGAGAATGAATGTTGTTTCAAACGCGGAAAGACGTCAATATGCACAATTTTTCAAGTTTAACTCCACCGATGTTAATCTTCTAACTCCTGACTGCTTTGTCGGACAAAATGGCAGATGCTGCGTTCTGATTGGTTAGATCGCTTGTCAATCAAACTCCCCAAGCGCTCTTTGATGACGTGGGTGGTTACGTAACCGCAGATAGCCTGTCCATCATCGATTAAAGCCCGCCCTGGCAATTTGATTGGCTCGGCCTTCTGGGAGCCGAGCATAATTACTCCACAATGGATCGAGTCCAGACCGAACTTCCCGTCCAAAAAATGTTGTGGGCGGGGTTGGGGCTGGCACCCAGGCTACTTCCACACAGTATCAAATCAATATTGAAAACCCAAAAATGTGTTAATGAGTAACGGCGACATCTCAACACTAGTCAGTGAAAACGGGTTGTAAAGTAATATAAGGTGAGCCCAAGTATGCTAGAGTCATGTGGTATTTACATATTACACTTAAGGCTTGCATGCCTTTCAGAGACAATTATGTGAATTTCTTTTTGGGAGTGTTGATGCCAAAACAACACTATGACTTACCCCTCAGGTACTTCAGGAAGTGTCAAACCTTGCATAGTTAGCAAGGTGGAATTTGTAAACAGGATAAATCTCTACAGCTTATTTTCAACACCACCTTTCCTGTCCTTCTTGCTGTTTTGTCTACTTTGATTTAGAAATGCCACAGATGTAAAATTTATATATTGTTTCAAGGTCAATTGTTCAATCATTTGTTTATGCACTGCAGAAACTCACACAAACCCTTATTTTTGTACTCTACTAGATGCTAAAGTCCCATTGACGTGGATGGGTACACAGACTGACTGTCTTTCTTACATCCTGTCACCTTTAGGCTCCTGTCTGGCTTCACTGCACTCGTGCAAAAAGTATTTTACAAACCACTGGGCCAAACAGGATTAATGTAAGTTCAAGTTTAATTACACTTGTTTGCAGTTTTCACTGGCTCACTGTTGGCACTTTTGCTAACCTTGACTGGAAGTCTTAAATTTGCACATTTATGTAACATTTGGTTTGGTTGCCAAGTACAAAATGAAGTAAACCTCTGTGCTTATGTAACTTAACCAAATATTACATTAAAAACATTTTAATGCTTGAACTTGTTGGTACCTCAAATGCTAGTTCACATAAATTACTTTTGGAAAGTGTCCTGTGATGTTTAATTTTATACAGTTTTTTTTTTTTTCAATTGCTAACATACATTTGTCCTATCTGTAGTCACATTTTCAAAATTCTAAACACACTTCTCAGAACATCTGTCTGTTGCGACCATACCATTAACACAATTCATGTTGTTTTCACACAAAACACGTTTCTAAATGCTTACATTTTCTTTTCATATAAGCTTACCCCATACCAAAATCATGGCTCTTTTTCATCTAATTTGCAAATGCTTAAACATCAAGTCAGAAATGAAGACCTAATGTTCCAATGTTTAAATATAGGATAAAACCTCTACTTTTGCAACAACAGCAGTACTGGGAAAAATATAAAACAAATACTGAAACAATTGATAAGCATTTTAAATTAGCAGATTTAACTTCTGACCAAAAACACATTCAACAAGCTTCCCAACAGTGAAATGGAAACAGACATTTTTTTTTAACAGGAGAATTGGGGATATGAGAAAACTGTAATATTCTTTCGTGCCATTTAAATTCCATATGTTTAAAAAGGGTTAAATGTAAGTAGGCCTATGTAATTATGTTACACACTAATATATGCATTTTGGGAGTCAGTTGTTAGCAGAATATTTTCTGCTGTTTTTTCCTCATAAAAGTGTGAATGTCTCCCAATCTGTGGGAAAGTATTTTTCCCATTCAAAAGAAATGTCAAAAAGAAATCCATGAGAAGATAGCTTTATAGAATTAAATAAATTCTAGAAAGCGTTTGCTGTGATGTATTAAACCAACTGAGAATTGTAATTTTAGGGTGTAATTTATCATACTTATAAAACATTATAATAATTGCACATAACATTTCAGCTGTGTCAGAGTAAACATGGAAGCTTTTTTTCACTAAAAATAAGATACGAGTTCTCACAGTAGCCTTGACGGCCGTGTAAACAATTACATGGAGACTGACCTGCAATCTTTGCTAGCTTTGTTGTCATTTTTAGCAGCTATTTTGCAGTTAAGCTCCCCATATTTTAAATACTGCAGCTTACCCACAAGCACAAGAGCTAAGTTTACACTTGTACGCACATGCTCAGTGTGCATGAACGGTCATGTTACTTGCGTTTTCGGCCGTGTAGTGTAGACGGAGATCGTTTCTGAAATCTGTGGAAAAACGCCAGTATAGACGAGGATTGTTCTCATTTTAAAACGCCATTTTAAAACAAAAACGCGCTAGTATAAACGGGGCCTGAAATGCAACCCGGCGTTTTCAAGTTCGTAGTGTAAACTACAGGCGTAACCGTAGCAAAATGTATGCGTTTTAAAACGAAAACGCACTGATTTCATTTTGTGTTTCTAAGTATGTTTTCATTTCTGTGTCTTGTTTAATTCTTCATTATCCCTGTTTCTTTATAATTCTCAGTTTCCTCAGTTTATTGTTCTGACTTGATGTCTATGATGCTTTTTCTTTGGAACACCTCAGGCTGTTGGATTATCATCTTGTTTTTTTTTTCTGTCAGGCAATAAGAAAGGTGAAGTAGGTCAATATTTCAGATGAGAAAGTAAGACTTTTTCACAGTACTGTACTGTAGGGGGTTGGGCAAAGTAATGTGAACGCCTGGGAAGTATGATATTGGATACATGAATCTCTCTAAATTATCATCAACATGATAAAAATAGTTGAAAACCTGTTGTATAATCATGATTATGATCATGCATTACCAATTATAATTCCCTATTAACATATTGCCATACTGGTATTCTTCGGGTGCACTCCCATATTCAATATGCAGATATCTCCTTGCACTGTACAAAATCTACAACAACTCGTTATCTTTTATTATATTACAGTTTTTTTCAGTTGCTAACAAGCATTTACCAATACTTAAAGTACTTTTTCTAAACTCTTAACACAGCAACACACATACATCACACAATTAGCCAAATAGTTCATTTTCTGCCCAAAACCATATTTTGGTAAATATACACAAACTCTACATTTCAAAATGCTAAAAACCTTTTTTCAACACATACTAACTATATCAAAACACAGCAAACCTGAACATATATGTTCATATATAACATGAACATATAATCAATCAAAGCGCAATGACTGTCAAAATGTTGATGGCATTATCAAAAAATGGCATCCGAAACTCTGGAATAGCCTTCCTGATAATGTTCGGGGCTCAGACTCACTCTAGATTAGATTAAAGATGCATCTCTTTAGCCAAGATTTCACATAATGCATCTTATATCAGATCAATTGCACATGACTATCTTTGCTTAATGTTATGAACAGCAGCTATGCTAATTATTCTCCATTTGCCTTTCTGTTTTACCTCGGGACACTCCTCCCGAGGTGACTAGAGAGGACGTCAGCTTCAGTTTGGATCCAGCCTCTTAAGAAGACCTCAGATGACCAACACATATGAAGAGACGGCACCAACTCCTGCGAGGACTTTAGAAGACGCAATCATCTGGTTCAACATGCACATTCCCAAAATTCTATATATCCTAATTATTGTTAAGATGTAATTCATTTTTCCAGGATCTCATTGCTTCGATCTTCAGTTAAACTGCTAACAGTGATGGTAATTGCCTAAATTATTACATTATTTGCTTACTGCATTCTTTAAATTGACATGCATTCTCTGTAAAGCTGCTTTGAAACGATATGTATCGTGAAAAGCGCTATACAAATAAATGTGAATTGAATTGAATTGAATTGAAAATTGAATTGAATTATGAAAACTGCATTGCTTGTCATGCAGAAAATATGAAATCCATAGTTTTTAAAATTCAGTTTCCTTTTACTGCAGTAAAAGTATAATGCATGTAAGCCATTCTACATTTTGGTTGAGTGTTGAATGTGTATTCTTGGCAACAGAAATTAAACATTATTTTATAGAATGTGCAGTAGAAAAAGAGAAGTAGAAGAAAGTAACAGAATTGCTCAGGGCAGATACTGGTAAGTCCCCTATGCAGAACTTCAGTTGCCCCCTTGGTTGAAATCTCTTTATGGGGGTTTGTGGTGTTGATGTTGCCCCCATAGAGGGTGGGATGGTGTCCCCTTTGTAGATAGTGCCCTACGCAGACCACATATTTTATAAATATGGAACAGTGGTAGTGGAATCGTAGTAAAATCATTGTAGTATAAAGCTTTTACTGAAATGAAAACATGAAATTGCTGCCATTGATCAACAACTAATCCAACATACATGGTATTGGCTATTATGGAAGCTTTTTTTCCACCACAGAATAAAAAAACATAAAAAGTAATTGTGACTTTTTTTTATCAAAAATATTTTTTATTTTGCAATTGTGAGTTTAGAGCTCACAATTCTGACTTTTTTTCCCCTCAGAATTGTGAGATATAAACTAGGAATTGAGAGGAAAAAAGTCACAATTACCTTTTTTATTTTCTATTCATGGCAGAAATAAGCTTTCATAGGTTCTACATGTGTAAGGGGGAAAACCATAGAGATGCACAATCCAGCACGCATTACTCTCCCATACCTCTTCTTCTCCCTTGTCCTGATCCAACTTCTTCTCTCCTCCTTCATCTATTCTTCTCCCTTACCCAGACATTATTTTCTCTCTGCTCCTCTGTGGTGTTCTTCATACACACTGAACAAATCTGATTCAAAGAGTCCTATTTTACTGTGTGTAATGAAAATAAATTCAACAACTAGGCCTCCAGGTGAGATTGGAATCTGCTATTTCTAAATATTTAAGTGATCTGCTAATTAAAAATGCTTATCAATTGTTTCAGTTTTTGTTTTATATTTTACAGTACTGCTGTTGTTGCAAAAGTATAGGTTTTATCCTATATTTAAAGATTGGAACATTAGGTCTTCATTTCTGACTTGATGTTTAAGCATTTGCAAATAAGATGAGAAAGAGCCATGATTTTGGTATGGGGTAAGCTTATATAAAAAGAAAATGAAAGCATTTTAGAAACATGTTAATTGACTGCATTTTATGTGAAAACGACATGAATTGTGTTAATGGTATTATGGCCACAACAGACAGATGTTCTGCTAAATGTGTTTAGCGTTTTGAAAATGTGACTACAGATTGGACAAAAGTATGTTAGCAATTGAAAAAAAAACTGTAACAACATTGTTTCTGTGAAGGTGGAGAAATAGTTGGTCTGTGAATCATATTGTTTTGGAAGCAAGTACAGTCCTGTCTGATAAGTCATACAGGTACCCATGTAAAAGCAGACAGCTTGTGATGGATGTTTTTTAATTATGAAGCATTTTTATTTCCCACTTTTGAGGCTCACATTTGCATTTACATGAAACACTTCTCAGATGCTACCGTTTGTGCTCTGCTTTGCTTACATAGAACTTAATTTTAGGCTTATTAATTTGTACCTCATTAATACCTCACAGTTCATCCTTATGTTTTTAAAATGACTGTTCACTGGCTTACAGCTTCCTGAAATGTTTGAAACCATGGTATAAAACAAGTTTTGGCCCAGAAAATTACACAATTATAGATCACTGTTAAGAATGAAGCACTTTTCAAGGATTTCAAGTAGCCTACTTTGTATTTCACACAACCTTTTCCAGCATTTCAACGCTCAAAATTTTGAATATTATACCATTTAAATGTTATTTTTAATGTGATGATTAAAAACGTTTTTTGTTCATCGTTCAAAGATTGTCCCCGTTTGTAAATCTAAAAGTTTCACTATGTAGTAAAAGTAACATTTGGAGAAAAACAAACACTTATTTTAAATTTTAAAAAATAAAATTACCACCATAACCAGTAGATGGCGGCAGAGGAGGAATTATTGGCTCATTAGCCATTTCCACTTTTGCACGTTTTGCTTTTGAATTCAGTTTTAGAGATTGTCAAATCCCTATTATAACATTAAAAATCTATTTTTGTCTATTTTTTGTCACTTTGAAGTGTGAAGTAGGCTATATATTTGTAGGAAAGGTCACAAATTATCATGAAAAACGAAAACTTTTATTCAAATTGCGAATGAAATTACCAATTACACAGCGAGTGAAGCTTCCTTTAAAATCACTGAAGCTGTCATTCGTGACGTTCGATGCTGCAAATGTGTCTATTTACAACGTACTTTTGCAGCTTTGAGTATTGTAGCCAATCACAGCCATTTGTTGAAAATAATGACCAATCAGATGTTTAGGTTAATGTAGTGAGAATCCACTCATGTTATATTTGAAGTTGTTAAGCAAAATCAATGAGTTTATAAGACTGGTTTATTCTTTTTATAGGCCTATACTTTAGACATGTAGAACATTGTTTGTGCATCAAATGTGTGCTGTAGTTGCGAATCTTATCTGAGATATAGGCTAGCCTACTCAATATTGGTCAGTCATATCCGACATAAGGATCTGCGAATGAAACTGTGACCATAAACTCCATTAAGTAAATGAAAGGCAATAATGAGCAATACGTTCAATTAACTTTTTATTTGAATGTTTCAATATGCGTTGACACAAATGACTTTATTTGAATGTTTCATTGATATAACATGGCAGTGAGTTGAAAAGAAATGCATAGTGACATCATTGCATGATGACGCAGGAACCTATAAATCTTTTTGAACCGGTTCATTGAGCCGAACTGTCCGAAAAGAACCGGTTCGTGGAAATGAATCGGACTTTGCATCTCTACGGCTGCGTTCCACTCCAGTTTTAGGCACGCACTCGCAAACTTCCCTAAGCACTTCCCCTCAGGGGAATCCCTGCCGCCATTTTGAAGTGCGTTCCACTTCGTGAAGTGGATGAGGGAAGTTTATATGGACAGACCCTCGCTCCCTCGATTTTGACCAAGGGAGCGAGTCTACTTCATATGTAGCTACACTTCAGGCAGCTCCATTGTGCAACACGATTGTGACGTCACCTCATATCATGTTTAATTTACCCCACCATATATTTAAAACATTCTATCATATAGAATGCTGCATTAAACAATTTTGTAAGGGGAAAAAATTAAATAATAAATCAACTCCATAGCAGATTCCAAGTGATCAAGGGCTTAGCACGTTCCAGTTCAGCCCATCGCAAGGGTTCCGCCAGTAGTGGGCACTCATGCAACGTAAGCAATGACGTACTTCCGAGTCAACGAGACTGAGGGAAGTTAGCAAGGGAAGGTCATAAAAAACCGAACTGGAACGCAGCCCAAAAGGCGACACTTTGATACTTTTTGGGTAACAGCCACTAGACGGTGCTCCGGTAGCGCGGCCGCCATTATGGGGTGAAAATACTAACTGGACCGTAGAATCCTTCACATCTTACACACCCAAAATTGACGAATTTCACTGCCAAATCAGAAGCGCAATTGAACATTTTTTAAATTAAGTCACCAGTAAATCGTATGGCTCCTACAGTAACTGTTGTATTGTCATATATTTTATTTTACCAGTTGTGGAATCCAACCATTCAACCATCTGAGGTAACGTAGTTAGCCTACTTTGCCATTTTATGCAACTTTACACATTTATTAATAGTAAATTAATAATTAATAAATTTAAGATCATCATGTTTGCAGCGAACTATATATTTCAGACCTGTAACAGTAATAATATCTAGGCCTAGGTCTGAATTGAAATAGGCTATATTGTACATTTTAATGGATCACACTACAGACATAATGATCTTAAAATAGCTACATGATGCATTGCTGTTTTTCTGATGCATGTCAATTTTTCTGATGCATGTCCTTAATTTAATTTCATATGTTGGTAATAATTCAGTGTTTATAAGCCTTGTAGAGAATTTTAACCCAAACTGACTGGGTTTCTAGTGAGCAAAGGTTTTGTGAAAAAAGTGGAAGACTTAAACACTTAAAGTGTGTAAAATAAACTGTAAAAAGTATTTGATGATCACTAGTGATAGTATTTTATTCTGTTGTCATCATCCAGGTTGGATTTCAGCTGACGTTTTTTTTTTTTTTTTTTAAAAAAGCAGCTGATATTTCCTTAGAAACTAGTGGACTGACGACTTACTTTCACCCCAAAATGGCGGAAACGCAGGGCCGCTGCTGGGCGCCGGTGTTGCAATGGATCGTTCTATTGAGTGTCGCTTCTTGTTAGTGTATATTCTTTGTGAGGAGGCATGGGCGAGGATACACAGGTGTATCCTTTGAGGAAGTCTTTCTCGTCGAAAAACCTGACGCACGTATAAATTCTCCTTTAATTTAAATGCATGCTTTACTTTTGCAGTTTAAATAAACTTTACATGTCATATATTTCAACGGGGCAGCTTGCTTTATTAATAGCAGATCTTTATTAATAGCAGATCTCTCGAGCGCAGTTGATTACGCTTTGAAGTGACGCTAAAGGAAGTGAGGATATATCATTTCACTTGATTCATTTCCTCCGTTCTCCAGTCTTTTCCTTGCGTCCTTCCCCTGCATCCCGAAGAGGTGGAGCTAAGACGCGATGAAAGGAAACGAGGATGTACAAATAAGAATTGAGAAGCACCCATTGTCTGCAAGTCTACCTTGGTGGCTTGGTCGCCTACCTCATGTTTGTGGCTGGCTGCAAATGATCAGGCCTAATTGGTGGATAGTTAGCATTATTCAACACCTGTTAAAGACAACAACAGTCTGGTGCTGAGAAGCCAAAAATGAAAAGAAAAAAGAAAAATGAATCCCGTGCATCAATTTCAGGTATGTTCACAAACATGTGAAACATGTATTTTTGGCTATTTAAGTTAATAGGTGAGATTAATTAAACGTAGCCTATTTAACGCCGTTAATACATTGACCTCCACCAAAGCATCTGCCTCATTTGATGGATTACAAATGCAATTTGTCACAGCTTTTAATTTAATATATTTTAATGCGCTATGCATTGCGTTTTGAACCATGGTAAATAGTTTAATCGTCGCGCTTACTTATAAACTACGATTGTTTACCTTTTCATAGCAATTTAGCCTGTAATGTTTTTATTAGCATGCACATCTTGTGCAGTCGTCCATGATAAACGACAGGCTTTCACTTCGTGTAACGTTACACAGCAGAACAACCTTCATCAACCGGACATTGTTTTTAGGTCTTTTTGCTCTTTCTTTGTGGCTTGGTATAGTTTTAAACTGGGTTTGTTATCATTTATTAAATAGCCTATCACTGGCTGTAACAACTGAAATAAACCAGCATATTTTTAATTTATTCTAATACGCTTGTTTTTAAATTCCTGTTCATTTTGATACAGACTTTTATATATTTGATAGGCTATCCTAGCCTACACACTGCCATTCAAAAGTTTGGGATTAACGAGATTGTTTTTAGGGCTGCATTTATTTGATGGAAAACAGTAGCCTAATATTGTGAAATATTATTACAATTTAAAACCACTGTGTTCTATTGTTATATATTGTAAAATAAAAATGTAGGCCTAATTTATTCCTGTGATGCAAAGTTGAATTTTCAGCATCAGGCTACTTGTTTTCAGTGTCACATGATCCTTCAGAAATCATTAAAGGGTTATTTCACCCAAAAAAAATACATTTCTGTACTTGCCCTCATGCAATTCCACAACCGTAAGACCTTTGTTCATTTTCGGAACACAAATTGAGATATTATGATTAAATCTGAGAGTTTTTTTTTTTTTTATCAATTGAAAGCAATGAAATTACCACATTCAGTGTCTAGAATAGTAGAACAAACCTTGTTAAAATAGTCAGTGTGACTATATTTAAGCTTAATGTTATGAAGCAATGAGAATACTTTTTGTGCACAAAAACAAAACAAAAATAACGACTTTATTCAAAAAATGTCTCCCTTCTGTTACACGTTGCAGTGCTTCCAGTTTCTACGTCCAAACAGTGCACCAACTGCATAACAGACTGACAGTGAAAAGGAAAATTGTTAAATAAAGTCATAATTTTTTTTTATTTTTGCACACAAAAAGTATTCTCGTCGCTTCATAATATTAAGGTTGAACCACTATAGTCACATTGACAATGTTTTTACTACTTTTCTGGACCTTGAATGACGGTAATTACCAGTACCATCAATGGAGGATTTAAAAAACTCTTGGATTTCATCAAAATATCTTAATTTGTGTTCCAAAGATGAACAAAGGTCTTACGGGTTTGGAACAACATGAGGGTGAGTAGCCTAATTAATGTCAGAAATAAAATTTTTGGGTGAACTAACCCTTTAATATGCTGATTTGCTGCTCAAAAAAACATTTCTGATTATTATTAAAAAAGGTTTCGCTGCTTAAAGTGGAAACCCTGATACATGTGTCCGTTTTCAGGATTCACAGATGAACAATGTTTGAAGAACAGCATTTGAAATAGAGATCTTTTGTAACATAATAGAAATGTCTTTAATTTAATCCATACAATTTATTTAAAAATTGGCCTATAGTGTTTCCTTACTTTTGAATAGCATTTAATGAAAATGCAAAACAGGCAACAAGTCTGCTTAAGGCTTTTGGCAGCAAAGCTGTTTGAAAGCTCGCTACAAGTCAACTTATTCCCATTTGGCGTCTTTTTTTCTTTTTTTTTCTTTTTTAAATTTCAAAAGATTGCACTCTGAAAATGTATCAAATGCCCAACCCCCAGAATATCCTAAAAGTGAAACATATTCGTGATTTAGCTTCGTCCTGTAGTTGCCTGACAATAAATGGCCTGCGCCATTGCAATAGGCTATTAAACATAAACATAAAAACGATAAAAATGACTCAAACAAAATCCCACAAATGTTAATCCCCACCCAGTCCGAAACACCCCTCCAGACTGGAATCTGCTTCAGAAGATAAATGAAAACGCGGAGTCATCCTGCACCTGACAGTCATGATGTTCTGTTTGTTTGTTTGTTTGTTTTGGATATAATTGTGAATGGAATTTGTTACAGTGTGATTTTTTTTTTTTTTGTTTGTTTGTTTTGGAAAAAATCCTTAAATGAATGTAACATTGAAATAAACTTTGAGTCATTGACATATTGACATTGATGGATAATTACGATAGGCGATCACATAGGCCTACTTGACGTTCCCCGACGATATAATGCGATCAAACCAGAATGACTATAGCTGTCACCAGCCGTCATGTGGAAACCGGGAAGGCCCCTCCTTTCGGTAACCTATCCTCTCCGCTCGGTAACTTGTCCTCTCCGCTCCGTCCGAACTCACACGGAGCATGGCTTGAAGCAATATAGTCCAGTCATACCGAGAGAAAACGAAAGCAATGAGATCCACCAGTGGCGGAAGTTTAATTCCCTCTGGACTATGAGCGTTTCAATGACTGATAGACGAGGAAAGCATTCAAGTCATTTAAGCAACTGACAGTCAGGCTGATTCACGTGGACAATCAATAGGAAAACATGGAATTCCATCTGTCCATTTTAAGACGAGTTTGCAGCGACGGCTTCGGTGCGAATGTGAATATGGCTCAAAAATGACCAATGGTAAGTCAACGCAAAGCAAAAATTTGGTCAAGCGTCCCAGTCCCGTCTCAGTGGAGCACACAGAAACGAGCTGAATGAATGCATTACTCTTACCTTCACGAGCACAGCGCGTCTGCGGCTGTAGTTTGAGCCGGATTACAGGAAAAGCTTGCATTTATAGCAGTCATTACTCGGGGATTCCCGGTGATTATAAACGACAATCAAAACGAAACTCTTAAGTGATTTACAAGAAAGTATGTTTATTACGAAAGTGAATGTTTACTGTGGGCTTATTCATGTGGAAATTGTCATTCTGAAAGTCATTCATGATCCATCCCGTGTGATTGATTGATTCGCGTGGTGCGTGCTGCTTAAGCATAATATGGAGCAGAGAATAGTGCTGTCAGTGACCGGCTGAACGAAACTAACACTGTAATTTTGTAGGGTTTCTCATGTACATTTTTTGTATCCTCAGCATCGTCTTGGTACTTCTGTTTTGACGCTTATTATTCTACCTCTTGCGTTTTCCTGTGAAAGTGGCCACAATAAAACTCAGATCATCGAGGATTACCGCAATGTCATTCAGAAACAGCTGAAAAACGTTGTAAGTATTACTATCAGATGTATAACACCAGGTGAATAGATTCGAACAGGTTATGATATGCCTAATCCCGAGTGTATAAAGCCTACATTTAGTAAAGAAATGTTCAAATTACTTTGGAAAATCTGGCCGCTGTGGTTGCTGGAAATTTAAAAAAAGAAAAAAAAAAAAAGTGGTTTTAGGTATTATATTTGTGCCTTTTATATTTTACAGTTCATAATCATAAATCAGAATATAGTTGGTACATTGAACTTTAACTACTTATCTGTTTTGTAATATTATGTGTGATAAAATAGGCCACATGATAAATTAAAGTTTTTTTTTTTTTTTTAATTCGTTACCATGGCTAATAAACATATATTACCCACAAAACATGATGATAGCACCAAAATAATGCTTTAAACATTAACTAAAAATGTAATGTAACAAAACAAAATGGACATAACTGACACAATGTAGATAAGTGATTACATATTTACAATATTCTGTGAAAATTCTTCTTGTGTTTTTACTATTAAAAAAATGGTATTATTTATTCATTGCTTATTTTTCAGGAGGCCAGTATTGAACAACTATACTCAAACTGCACAATCAGAAATGTCAGCAAGTCGAAGGAGCCGAGAAATGTAAGAAAATGCCTATTAAAAGTTTCCTCATATGCAAGTCTGGTTTTTCTCTCAAACTGAAAGACGTGACGCACGTGAAGGCCTCTACGAGGCAGTAAAGTCACCTTCATTAAAATGTGACACCAATGTGTTTCTTTCACTTTAGTTTTCTGTAAATTTGGTTTGTAAATGTTACGACCTGCCTTTCTCACTCATTCCGGAACTGGTCAATGTAAAGTTCAAGGTCAGAACACACACGGGTTCTCATTAGACAGATGGAGCTTGTCAGTTAAACGGCTTATTTGAAGAGAGATTCTCCTCCATACTGAAAGTATGCTTAAACATCTCATCATTAATCTGAGTTTACTCATCTGCTGTTTTTCCTTAATTGGTCATAGGCTCAACATAATATCCACCGAAAACTATGCAGGGTTAACGGAAAACTGAGGAGATATGAGAGCGAACCAGATAATGTAAATGGACAACTGAAAGATGTTTTATATAAACTTGTGGAAGAAATAGATGCGTCCTTGAGATGTTGGTGCCAACGAAAGGTAACTAAAAACAACCTATTTCCTACATTCAGTTTTCTTATGCATCATTTTAGTTATTGAAATCTCCTTTTTGTTTCATTTATGGATAAACAGAGAAAGAGGCAGATGCGACAAATACGAAAGTGGAAGCCTTGCAAAGTGAAAGACATTCTTGTCAACTTACAGGGCTACTTTGAACAATACAACTCACTCGGCACATGATTTTCCAGAGCGTGGGAAGACTTTAGAGAAGACTTCAGAGCAAACCGGTATATAATACTTGGCCTCCATCCATCTTGTAACTCTATTACAACACAAATGTACACGATATGAAGAAGTAACTGGACACACCATGTGCCATTCATACTATTCAGTATTTGACTGAAGAAAAAATTCCTTCCAATTCCTTTTCATGGGGAAAATATGCTAAGCATAAACATGAAAATACTACTATGCATGAGAATGTTTTAAAACTTAGACATTGCTTTTTCTATGATCAGGACTGTTATATTTGCCATAGATTGCTGAATATTTACAGAGGATGCAGAGTTTAATTGCACATTGCTGTAATTAACACAAATGTTGTTTCAGAGCATATGTTATATATATATATTCTCTAGACCTCAAGTTACAAACTTTATGGTCTTCACATGCTTGGGGAAGTGACCCTATTCAGCCCACCAAACTCCAAATCTTATATGCTTTCTCACAGCTTTCCAATAAAGTCAAATAGTAATCTCTTATAGAAACACTTTTCTCATAAGCTGACCAAATTAATTATTCAGTTGCAAACACCAAAACATCTGGAGTGAGCTTATAAGGATTGTACTTTATGGTGCTTTTCCACTGCATGGTACGGCTCACTTTTGCGGGGTACAGTACCTGGTACTTCTTTAGCACCACCTTGGCTGAGGTTCCTAGCAAGCTGTACTGATACTAAAATGTGATGTTTAATCACTGATTGGTCAGAGAAAATGCTCACCTGCATCACCAAACGCCAAACCCGCTAGATTTAAATGGTCAACGACAGCCACTGCAATATCATTTGTTCGCACTACTTTTTTTTTTTTAAACGACCTGCTTTAAACATCTGTTGTACGCAACTTGAAAAAAGATATGGCTGTATCATGGTCAGTAGACAAGTTGGCGGCGCAGTCTATAATTCCACCCACTTTGAAGCGGTAGCCTACTAAGCTGCAGTGGAAAGCAAACCGAACCAAAGTAAAGCGAGCCAAGCCATGCCGAGCCGAGTCGTACCACACAATAGAATAGCGTGTTTAGACATCAAACTAGACAAATATCTAGTTCAGTTATGAACTCTGGAGAGCACAAGCTAACAGGTCCTTTACATGCAATCTGCTAGCGATCACGGTACTGCATGGCACAAGCTGACTGGCCTCTGCTTATCCTGCAGCCAGCATATCTTACATATATTCCACAGTCAGGCGCGTAGCAGATCTAATCTGCCAAGACCAAATGCCATTGCCATATTCAATAACATGCTAAAACTATTCAGAAAGTTGTCATGATTGAAATATGGATTTGTATGGTTTTTCAATACAATAACCAAAAACAAATAGTTTCTTTAATTTTAACATGACCCTCTACTCTTTTCTTAAAGTCACCAAATTTCTCTTTTCTTGGGTTAATCATCTATCAGGACACTCCTCCAAAAAACTTTTTTTTCCTTTTTTTTTTTTTTTTTTTTTTTTGGGCTAAAGCAGCACATTTGTAAGCATTCCCCTAATTTTAGGCAAGTGTTTCAAATCCCTGTTCCAAGTGGCACACCAGCTGTACACAAAGGGCCACAGTAAGCGATTGCTGGGCATGATCCAAAAAACAATCGAGCAATTGCGATCATGTTTCGGGTCCCCTTCAGCAGTAGTTGGCTTTGTCTTATGTTTTTACCCAGCATGCACAATTATCCACAATGAAAACATTGTAAGCAGGTGAAGTGCATGAACTGGATGTGTTCTAAAGATGGTAAATTCAGTTAATTGTTTTTTGTATGAGGTTCCTAGTTTTGTGGGTTATTAACAGAGTCGTTCCTTGTAAACCCTCTTGAAAAAGTGGTATTTATGTGTAACGGAGGCCAGCTAGTAAGAGCTGTGCAGTTAAAACCTCACTCCCCTGGCCTCAAGAGGTGCACTAGCAACTGAAGCTAGAGGCTGTGGACTTTAGCATCCTTGTTAGCATGGCCACTTCCCATGCCGGTTTGAATCTTGCTCCAAGCGGTTCGAGTAGGACCAGTAACATTGGTGCCATGACCCGGATGGGAGTGAGGTTTAGGAGGGTGAGTGTAGAGAGATGTAAAGAGCTGTGCAGGTAAAACCTCATTCCTCTGGCCTCAAGAGGCATGCTAGAGGCCATGGTCTTTAGTGTTGTTGTTCCATGCCGATGGCTGGTTTAAATCCTGCTTAAAGCAGGTGTGAGTAGGACCAGTTATGTATCGATTATAATTACAGACAAGACATTAAACCTTGTTTTTGATTCAAGGAGCTTTTAAAATGTCTCCGTTTAATGTGGTTGGCAACAGTTTTCATCTATCTATCTTTGTGAGCAACACTGAGTTTCACACAAGCTACAGATCAAGTAAACCTCATTTTCTGTCCTTGGATTTTGAAATTGCTTTTAAATACCCAAGAAATCTTTTCAGGTTGCCTTTTATTTACTTGTCTTTATTTAAAAGTTTTTTTTTTATATTGGAAAAAATATAACAGAAGGTGGGCTTACATGGTACAGTACATAATCTTTTTAGGGTCACTTCCACTATATTATAAACATGTATCTGTACAGTTCTCACTGCTTTCATATTACACAAATATATTTTTATATAACGGTACAGCACGGTGTTACTGAAATTTTCAGAGCCTATTAAGTTTTCTGAACTTGTCTTCAAAAAAAAAAAAAAAAAAAAAATCATAGCATTATTTTACAATGTATTACAAATTTCCACTTGTTGACTACATTTTAATATGTATTCTGTCTAACTTCATTCCAGTAGTGGCAAGCAAATACATTGGGTACATAAAGAGACACTGAAATATGGAATGGGCTTTTGAGAAAAGCCCCAAAATTAAGTCTTTCAATGGCATTACATTATTGCATGTAATTAATTAAATGGGCATTACAAAACACTGGAAATAGGAACTATAGGAGGCATTTTTTTTTTTTTTTTTTTTTTTTTTTACGAACAACTGTGCAGAATGAATGTTGAATCGGCAGCCCTATCTAAATCAATTAAACAGACATCAAACAAGACAATCTGAGCTTTGTTTACCACTTTATTTATGTAGGATAACTTCAATTCAGGAGCCATTTTTACCATTCAATTCTTTAATGGCAAAAATGATGTCATGATCCATATAGCGGGTATAAATAAGCCATGACATGCTGTCAGAGCAGCAGTAGTACAAGCATAAGGTGCATATGAGCTTGAGATCAGCATGAACACACACCAGCTCCTTGACTTCTCTCACTCTGGACAGAAGTGATAAATCTTTAAGGCTCTGAAGCTATAAAATACCATAGTAAAGTTCTTTGTGTAAGGTTGTAGCATGGTGCACGTTCTGGAAGGATGTGACATGACACTTCAGTTGCCTTTAAGTTTTGAATGTTTTGTTAATGTGTGAATATGCTGAAGACGTTAGATCAACCGAGGTTGAACAGATGTGATGGATTTTATGTCTAATAAATATACAACGACGACAATTTCTTACAAGATATTTTCATGTTGAATACTGTTAAAAACACAAAACAATCAAGAACGTATAAAAACAAAGAAATACAAAACTGGATTGCTCCGCGAAAGAACTAAAGTAAATGGAATGAACAAACATTTAACCTAAAAAGTTTAATAAAAATAAATAACACTACAATAAAATATTGCTCTGTTAACATCAGAATGGTTGCAATTTGATATGGTCCCATTTTAAGGCCTAGATCAATTGAAGTCAATTTAAACATTTTAATCATATTATTTTTGTAGCAGTAACCAATCATATTGCACTTTCATATATATATAAAAAGAAAATGAACAGAAGGGTGGGATGGGGTTCAGTCTATAGAAATAGAGGCAGATTACAAGTGAAAGTTTTGTACAGCACAATGATTTTTTTTGAAGTACACTAAATGAGTTGGAAAGGAAAAGTTCTTTGCAGCTACAGTGACTCAGTCTTTCTATCTTTTGTACTATTTAAATGATCATTCGTTTCACTCCACACTCACAGCAAAACTTGGCCCAGTCCACAGGGTACTTGGTCCCACACTCATGGCAAAACTTGGCACCTGTTGTGGAGTAATTGTTGTCATTTTCATTTTTCACCTCATTCCTAAGAAAAGAAAAAGGCCAAGATATAAATGAGCCATTGTGGACTATTCAAAGCAAAACTACAAAACCTCAAAAGGATTAGGAAAACCAGCCTAAAACATGGACGACTATAAATCTTTTGAAACTGATAGAATGTTGTGCTGGAAAAGACTAAGAAAAGGTCTGAATGGGGACCTTGGAGAAGATTATGGAACTCTTTTTGATGTAAACTTTAAGCAATGTTGCCAGGCAATGTTGCTAAGCTTTAAGCAATGTTGCTTGGGCACTTTCCCATTACGAATGGGCAACAAATTTCTATCTGGAATACTTTAGATCAAAAGACTCGTTGCCCAGTCTCAATGGGAAAGTGCATTCGTCGTAAGTCCCAAGAACGTAGCAGTGCAGTACATCCATACTTGTAATGTCGTACCTTGAAATACAGTTATCTGCATTTTGGACCTTCTTCTTGTTCATTCCTATACCAGAAGGCGGACTTCTCAGGGAGCTTTGCAAAGCCATGCCCTTGGGTTTCATGTTCCCTCTGCAAACACAAGTGCAATGATGGTCTTAAAAGCCTAGAGATCATGTAAAAAAAAAAAAAAAAAAAAAAAAAAAAAAAAAAAATCAGGATTAGACTTGTTGTCTTACTCCGAGGGAGAGCTGGTCAAGTCGGATGAGGCGTTTCGTAACGGAGCATATCCCGATGTTACGTTCCTCACTGAGCCAGTGGATGAGATTTTGCTGCTAGGAATCCCTGTGGAGGGAGAGGTAAAAGGGTTTTTCGATGTCCTTATTGAATAAAAATTATAAATTCGACACTTCATGTTTTGTATTGCAAGTCTTCAGAAACCATAAAATAGCTTTCTTAGAAACAGCCATGTTTCTAACACATGTATCATCTTCTAGGAACCAGTGTTATTTTTGTATATTGAGATACTATTATAGTTTTATTAATATTTTGAATAAGTTCTTATATTTATATTTTTCCTTTCAATTTTACTTTTAGTCTAAATTTCAGTAATTTTGTTGTGCATTTTTTTTGTCATTTTTATTGTTATTTTAATATCTAGAGTTTCTCTTAATTTTGTGTTTATTTTAGTATTAAGTATTTATTATCAAGTTAAACTAAATGAAAATGAGAAATGTTGTCTTGGTAACTAACTGAAATCAAATAAGTTTATTTTATTTCAAGTAATGTCATTTTTAATGGTTTTAGTTATATAACTACAAGCACATAAAAAACTAGATTTTAATATAAGCTTTTTTATGGAGGCTTGTCAACTCAATGACACTAATGTGCATTTTAAATATTTTAAAGGAAGTCCAAAGATTTTACCTTTTTACTGGTGTTAAAAGTGAAAATATTAAAGGTGACAGTTGGAGGTGGGATGAAGTTAGAACAAAACATGGACTGGATCAGTGTTGTACTTTTTGTTTTAGTTAACAACAAAAAATTGATTAGGGTTAAAGTAAAGTTAAAATAAAACACAGCTGAAATAAAATATAAAAATCAGATCAAAAACCTAAACTTAACCCTGTTTTGTTGTTTCAGTACTGAAATTACTAAAACTAATACACTAAATATACTAATAAACTAAGGCTATACAAAATACATTAAAAAAACTAATACAATGGGCAAAACCACAAATAGTAAAAATGAAAATAAAAATATTCTATAACAGTGTATAAAAATAACAGTGGGCTAGATTCAAACTCGCATTTCCCATACAAGTACCCACATGTGTTTAGTCCTATGTCACAGCGCCAACACTTGAAAAGTGGAGGAGTCCATACCTGTGCCAGCACCCTGCCCATAGGCTGAGCGCTGAGGTAGACGAGAGGACACGGTGGATACAGCAGGAGAGTTTGCCTTCTTTGGTGGAGGAGGTTTGTACTGCAGACACAGAAAAATGCAATGTTTATATTTACCACTCAAGGTACTGTAAACAAGTGGTGTGATGGAGTGGAATATAATTATGTTTATTCATTAGTGTTAGTGATCTGTTAAAGGATGTTCAAGGATTAGTCCACTTTCAAATAAAGGTTTCCTGATAATGTACTCACCTCCATGTCATCCAAGATGTTCATGTTTTTCTTAAGTCGAAAAGAAATTAAGGTTTTTGATGAAAACATTCCAGGATTTTTCTCCTTATAGTGGACTCTTCAATGGCCTCCAAACAGTTGAAGGTCAAAATTACAGTTTCAGTGCAGCTTCAAAGGGCTTTAAATGACACCAGACAAGGAATAAGGGTCTTATCTTGCAAAACGATCAGTCATTTTCGAAAAAAATACAACTGTATATATATGCTTTATATAAACAGATGATCGCCTTGCACATGCTTCCGCTTTCCGTATTCTTCAAAAAGCTTACGCCGTATGGTATCGTTTAAAGCCCTTTGAAGCTGCGCTGAAACTGTAATTTTGACCTTCAACTGTTTGGAGTCCACTTAAGTCCACTATAAGGAGAATAATCCTGGAATGTTTTCATCAAAAACCTTAATTTCTTTTCGACTGACGAAAGAAAGACATGAACATCTTGGATGACATGGGGGTGAGTAAATTATCAGGAAAAGTTTATTTGAAAGTGGACTAATCCTTTAAGTAAAGAAGGATGGTACTGGTGTGTTTGTCAACCATTTTTGAGAAATTGCTTTATCCAAATTCCTAAAAATTTGGGTTGTGGCTTCATGACCATGGGAAAAAACACTGCTTTAATTACTTCAAAAGCCACTTTAATGACTCCAGTGACTGAAAAAGACAAATTTTAAAAAATAATTTTAAGCAAGCCTCCAAGATAACTTGAAATAGAACATTTCTAATAATTGCTTTTTTGTTTTACAACATTAAAAATGTATACATTTTTCCTAAATAAATTTAACAAATAAACCACTGGCTGATCCCAAGTGATGTTCACCATGAAGCCTCACCAGAGTCCTGGCTGGGGGTTTGGCTTTATCACTTCCAGGAAGCTTGCTCTTGTTGGAGATTCTGGATGCTTGCTCCTTACAGAACTTGATGTGGCGATCTGCTGCATTCTCACTGAAGCGTCGCTGGCAATAGGGACACTGGATATAATCTGAAAAAGTCAATTGCGGTAAATGTTTTTTACCAATATTACTGTAACAATTCCTAGAGTCAATAATCATGTGTTTTTTGTTTTGTTTTTTGTTTTTTACCTGGATCATAGGATGGAGGAGGGGGTGGAGGAAGGGGTCCACCATCTTTCATGACTTGATTTAAGCCTTTGGCAGCGCGAATGGTAGCAATGAATTCTTCATGCTTTCTACGCCAATTGGACTGTTTCTTGGGAGGTTCCGGCTGTTTAAAAGCAAACATTTAATTTAAAATGGGCACAAGTAGAATTTGGACAGAATTAAGGAAACAGGAATGCAGGATAATCTAACCTTTTTAGTCTAATCTTTATTTACCCCTTACATACCATACAAGTGAATTTAGGCATCACAACATTATGTAGAGTATGAAAATTGGATATTATTTAAGTATTTTAAAAATTAAGTGTTAGATAATTGCAATGAAAATTGGATATTATTTAAGTATTTTAAAAATTAAGTGTTAGATAATTGCAATGGTAACCTAAATGTAAAAATAGGGTAAAGGAGCAAGAAAAATTAAATATCCAATATTGGTTGATATTTATACACTACTGACCATTAAATTAAAAAAAATAAAAATAATGTACCTATACATTGTGAATGCAAATTAAAATGAGTTTAAAGTGATACAATTATTAGAACTTTATTTAAGGTATTTTATTTAATTAAAATGTTAACACTTGACACTATCTACTGATATGCTTAAGTTTCTGGTAATAAAGTTTGAAAGCAAGCAGCTTTGTCATTATTACAACAGAAGTATCTTAAATATTGCCTTGGATAATGGCTTTAGGTTGTGATTGTGACCATGGTTCTCTGAGAAGGGAATTGAGACACTGCACCTTGGATTGAATGCTATCAGTGTGACTGGTGTCTGAAGCGTGTGTACACAAGGCAATTTAATTGGCCGACTACAGTCCATGACATCATCATCGGAGTGCCCGTGAGTATAAGAGGGCGCCTGCTTCTTTGTCTGAAGGAGACATGCAGGCAAGCCCAAGCCATGGCAATGAGATGCAGTGTCTTGTTCCCATTCTCATGGAACCATGGTTACAGTCATAACCTGAAGCATTCCCTTTCAAAGTAGAACTCAACACTACATCTGTGTAAATCGACTCTATGGACTTACTTAGGAGTCAGGGGCTGGATTCATGAAAATATTGAGCAAAAAAAGAAAATTCTTGAGATCAATTCTAAGAAGTTTGTAAGAATGTTCTTAAGTGCAATTCTTGAAAAATTCTTAAGTAGTTCTCAAATATTTTCTTAAGAACGTCTTAAATTTTTTTCTTAATAAAATGAAAGGCGGGTATTGCTGAACTCAAGACTTGCTGAACAATAAACCTCAAAGCCTTTCTTTTTGCTCTGCTTGAATATTACTGTAGATATAATAAGTGTGCAGACTATTTTCTTAGGACTAGCTTACTACTAGAATAGCCCAATAAATTAATTAAACAGGTTAACATCAGGTTGAAGGTTATCCTCCTAACTTTACGAAGTTATTTACGATGATTTTTAAGAACATTATATTTTTGGGAATATGAATACTTAAATTTTATATTAAGAACATTCTTAAGAAATGTTTTTGGGAACAAAATATTCTTATCTTTTTTCTTGAGTTAGAAAATAAGAAGAAATTGGTAGTTAAGAAAAATTTTATTCTTAAGAATGTTTCGTGAATCTGGCCCCAGATGAGTCAATCATACAAGGTGCATCCTAGGCTGTCAAGTGGTAGTATTCCCTCGGCCACTGCCCAAGGTTCTATGCTCTGTGACAAGGAAAGTACTGGCCTTTACAACCTTCCTCCCTTCCCTGTGGGCCAGGCATTAGCCATATGAGGCCCAAGAACAAAGTTCTAAGGCTTAGCTATGTCAACTCTTTTGAATGGCTCACCACTACCTCCAGGGGGAGCTTAAAAATTTAAACCCCTAGGGAACCACAAGGGATCTTCAGCAATTGGGGAGAGTGCTCTACTAGTTAGGTTCTACATGGACCGGTTAAGGTTCCGACTCAAAGCGAAGGATCTTACTTCAAAACCTCAGACAGTGGGAGAGGTTCCACTCTACATTCAACCCTAAAGAGCAGCTACCAAAGGGAGTCTGCCAGGCATTTTTTAGCAGCTACAACCTTTGATACTGCTGCCCTTATGAAAAGGGGCCTAAGGATACATAGGAGGCCCACCCCAAGAAGCCACCAGGGAGCTAACCTTACTTAAAGACCCCAGAGCCCTGGGGAAGGCAGCTCAGCCCTCTTAATTCACTCATCTAGGACCTGTTATAGCCTGCACCTAAATAAATTAACATTAGCCATAGTCAGTGACAGATGCCAAAGTCAGTGACAGACAGTGAAAGAAGGGAAGGAAGAGGGATGTTACTTCTCATCAACGATTCAATCCTGTTTATTAAATTGCTTCTTATTGATTACTTACCTCAGACTTTGAATGACCAGTTCTCCCAGGGTTCTTAGGTGGATATTTTTAGATTTAGAGATTTAGAGGTGGGATGTACTTTCTGAAAACAATCACCTCCCTAACATTCCCAACCGTTGTCTCTTCAGACATGGTGAAAAGTTCAGAGGGTAAGACCAGTGCATCAAGCAGAAAGCTGTTCTCTTTCTCCTTGACGTCTGCCAAGTTCAGCCAAAAATGCCTCTCCGCTGCCACCACTGAATGACCAATGGTAGCGGCTGTTTGTTTGGTGGCCAGCTTAGAGACCGCTACAGGAGACATTCCCTGCTCCTGATCTAAATCGTTAAGCAGATCTTCCTGGTATCCTTACAACATGGCCATCATGTGCAAGGAACCACCAGCTTGACCTGCTTGCGCATAAGCCCTGCTGTTCAAGTGCGAGGTGGTCTGTAATGGCTTAGACAGCAGGATCGGAGCCTTCAAAGAGGATGAATTACCCTGAGAGAGGTAGCTCATCAAGCCTCTCTTTAACAGGAGGCATCTTCACATATCCTCACTTGCGCAATACCTCCACATTCAAATTCTTCAGCCAGCTCGACCTGCGATCCCCATGACTTCAGTCTTTGCTGTGCCTCGCCAACAGTGAGCCCCAAGCTTTGGGGCACAAATGCTGGTCCCACAATGCTTCAGAACAGAGCTTACTCATTGTGAGTTTCTCACAATGGGCGCATTTAGCTCCCTTGAGAACTGAATGCACATGCTCCTCACCCAAACACAATCCACAGGTTGTGTGTCAAAAAACCTGGGACATGGAGGAACACCCTTCCTAAAATGCTTGTTCGAGTGCTCCTCCGTAGCAATCACCTTAAACACGCTAACATAAACGGCTCCTAAAGATAAAAAAAGCTGATGACATACATTGCAGGTGCCCACTTATACTCACGGGCGCTCCGGTGATGACATCATGGACTGTCGTCAACCAATGAAATTGTCATGTGTAAACGTGCTTCAGACACCAGTCACACTGATGGCATTCCCCATAGCATCAATCCAAGACGCAGTGTTGAGTTCCATTTTGAAATGGAACCACTCTTTTTAACAACAATAACTGTGTTTTGTATGTCAGGAAACATAGATTAACATTGTTTAGTGATTCCAGAAAGTAAAGTCAAAACAAACATCTTGACAAAAATCAAGATTACTCCCTCAGGATAAGGACACAGTTCCTGTTTAAGGATAAGAAGGACTGACAGAAGTAGTACAGATTTTCATTATGGCCCATTCATTTTCCTAACATTCTTGTAGACTTTATGAATTTAGATTTAAGGTGGGTTTCTTTGGTCAACTTATAACTCTTTTAAGCCCGAAACACACCAAGCTGACGGTCGGACGTCGGGCAGTTTTTATTCGTCGGCCAACTAAGTTTTCTCAGTGTGTTCCGCACCATCGGTCGAAGTTAGTCCTCGTCTGCTTTTTTGTCGAATCGGCACTGGAGCTCATCGGTCAGTCGGGCCATGTGATCATTCCGATTGGCTGTTCAGCTACTGCCACCTGCTGGGATGGAAAGGCATTTCTTCTTACACAGGCGCAGGATGGACGGATGTGCTACTTGGCCGTCGGGTGTTGAGCGTCAGTTTGGTGTGTCAGGGCGACTTTGGACCCAGACGCTGCCAACGTGAGCCAACTCCGCAGTCTGCTTTAGTCGCCACTAGTTCGGCTTGGTGTGTTCCGGGCTTTAGAGATCTTACATTCATATTTTTAAAACAATTACAAAGATTTAAATATTTAAGAATAAGAATTAAGAATATTTAAGCAAGGACTGCCTCCATTTGAGAATTAAAAAGGACCATCTTTTTTAATCAGCAAATATTAAACACTGAAGTCTTAATATCAGAAGTGACACGATGAGACACACAATTTAGTTATAAGAGAAAAAAAAAATAAACGAAAACAAACATTCAACTTACTTTATCAGACTTAGAGCTGCTGGAAGAACTTTGTAACTGAAACATAATCAAAAGGGGTTTCAGAATATTTCAGGACATTGGAGTAGATATGAGGGTAGCCGTGGAGGAAAAGTTATTGAACAGAGGCTTCTTTTGAGACTGAGATCTTTTTTCACATTTGGTATTCTTGCTTGAGGACAAACCAGAGTTTGACTGTTCTGAACCAAGACATGTTTATGCATCAAAGCTATATTTCTAACAAGCTTGCAGGAGTATTTAGAAAACTAAAAAACAACCGTCATGTTTACACTGCCCCAACAAACATGATGCTATTGGTGTAGCCATGCATGATATTCCTTTAGACGAACTGATAAAGAATCACATTAGCAATTCTCAGGAAACACACATGCTGGCAAAGATCAGTAATAAGGAATCTTCACGTCAAATCTATAGTAGTAATAATACAATCAATGAACAATTCATGGAGGAGAGAATAATTTGGACAAAATCACCAAATGTAAATGTGAAAAAGAAAAAAAAAAGTGAAAAAAGAAAAAGAGAAGTCCATAGTTATGTCCTCCAAGATTTATTTATTTTTATTATTATTGTAGAATTTTAGATTTTTTAGATTGCTGGTTACTTTTGAGTTTTAGGGTGGTTGTGGGGTGGCTCTGTGGTGCACCCTTTTATATGGTTCTACTGCCCACAGCTTGTTTATTAAACTATATTATATGTGGCCTGCCACACATAATTTACAAAGCATGCAGTTTTACAATGTCAACACAAGGTGGTAGCACTAGATTTTAAGCCAGGTGTAGCGGTAAATCACGGCTGAGTGAAATAAACCATTTTCGGGATGCCACCATGGCATGTAAATAAAACAAAGTTGATAAGAAGTGCTGCCGATTTTAAAATCTGATTATTTTTTTCACAAAGAGTTGTAATAACTGTCTAATATGGCAAGAGACAGTCTCTGTCATAGATGAATATAATGAGAAGAGGCATTATGAGACAAAACATGCAAAATCCTATCAGAGGTTCTCCAGCAGTGAACGAGAGGATAAAGTTAAAACCCTTTTATAATACATTGCATAAACAAAATTCACACAGTTAATATAACCCTCAAAATGGATCTTTACAAAGTGTTCATCATGCAGCGTATTTATTTGGATGTTTACATTTGATTCTGAATGAGTTTGATAGTAGCCTATGCTCGGGCTAACGGGGCTAAAGCTAACATTACACACTGTTGGAGAGATTTATAAAGAATGAAGTTGTGTTTATAAATTATACAGACTGCAAGTGTTTAAAAATGAAAATAACGATGTCTCTGGTCTCCGTGAATACAGTAAGAAACAATGGTAACTTTAACCACATTTAACAGTACATTTTTCAATTTACAATTCTAGGGCACCTTTAAAGGGTCATGAAACCCCAGAACACATTTTTTGAGCTGTGAACAGATATGTATAGGCTGCACATCATTGAAAACACTAAAGGTACTCATTAATTTTATTTATAATTTTAAATGAGTTATTTTTTCATTTTTCAGAGCGATTTCTGTCTTCTGGTTTGAAAAGCAAAGTCGGAGCAATGTCACAAAATCTGACGTCATCGTGTACTACCGGCAAGATCAGGAGCGCTGACTGGCTCCAGTATGGGCTGGTCGAACATGCTGACGTCAACAGTTTATATTTCACATATTTCATCATGTCTTCTTCAAATGAAATATATGTGCAAACTGGACACTGATACGTGTATCTGAATGCAATGAAATGGTTATTCTGATGAACAAAACACTTGAGAATGGACAAAAATTAAAGGTGCCGTAGAACGTGTTTTCAAAAGATGTAATATAAGTCTAAGGTGTCCCCTGAATGTGTCTGTGAAGTTTCAGCTCAAAATACCCCATAGATTTTTTTTAATTCATTTTTTTAACTGCCTATTTTGGGGCATCATTAAATATGCGCCGATTCAGGCGCATATTTAATGCGCCTGTTACGTAACAGTCGGTGTTATGTTGAGATTCGCCTGTTTTTCGGAGGTCTTTTAAACAAATTTATATAAGAGATTTATATAAGAAAGAGGAAACAATGGAGTTTGAGACTCACTGTATGTCATATTCATACTGAACTCTTGTTATTTAACTATGCCAAGGTAAATTCAATTTTTAATTCTAGTGCACCTTTAAACTATGTCTTTATTTTTTCTGTGTTAAACTACATGTCGTTTATCATGAGACTGCAGTGCTCGTAAATGTAATGAAAGTATTATTAGCCCTTTTAAATATTCTTTCGCATTTCTCCCTTGTGCTTGAGTGTGTTGTAGATCTGTGCATTGGTTGTTCTCTCCCCTCTTCACTCCCACTTTTCCAGAGCTTTACATGCCCTTTTTTACAGAGTTTTCCCAGCTCAGAGGTTAAACCAGGCTAAAACACGGGGGCTTCATGACCCTTTAAACATCTGGAAACCTTTTCCCAGCAGTGCTTATACATCAGAGCAAAAGAGTCCAATGAAAACATTAACAAAGCAAGCTATGAGGTGGTCCAAAATCAGACTTAAAGCTGCTGGAATAACTTTGTTTTAAATTTACTTAAAAGGCGTTTAAGAATAAGAACCAAGACATGTTATTCATAAAACAACATGTATTAGAAAACCAAAAAACAACCTTCATGTTTACACTGCCTCAGCAAACATGAGGCTATTGGTGTAGCCATGCACGATATTCCATAAGACCAACTGATAAAGAATCACATTAGCAATTCCCAGGAAAAACACATGCTGGCAAAGATCATCTTCACATCAAATCAATAGTAATAATAATAATAATAATAATAATAATAATAATAATAATACAATCAATGAACAATTCATGGAGGAGGAAAGAATTTGGACAAAATCACCAAATGTAAATGTGCAAAATAAAAAAAAAGTGAAAAAAGAGAAAGAAGTTCATAATTATGTCCTCCAATATTTATTCATTTATTATTATTGTTATTGTAGAATTTTGGATTTTTTAGATTGCTGGTTACTTTGATTTTTGTTTGAGGGCAAAAGAGTCCAATGAAAACATCACCAAAGCAAGCCATAAGGGCCCATAATCCTTATGGCTAGACAATCTTCCTCTGAGAGCAGGTTTATTTAAGAATGTGTAATGAAAATTGTTGAAAACATCTGCCCAGATAAGAAGCAAGAGTATGCAAATGTTTGCCTTGCTTGCAACATTATTGCAAGAAGAACTGAAGAAATATAATTCGAAAGCGAAAATAAAATGTGCAGGAATTCATAATGATGAGCTCGGTTCTCATTGAGCTGGACAACTTTCTAAATTTAAAAATATCCACATTTAACAAGTTATAAAGTAAAATATCTAGTTTCCACCCAAATTTTTTTTTAGTAATTTGAATAGGGAAGGCATAGGACACAGTGTAAGCTTTTTGAACTGCGAGAAGTGCTGCACTTTATTTGTAAGATGAATACAGAAGGTGGTCTGGTGGAAGCTAGATATTTTACTTTATAACTTGTTAAATATGGATATTTTTCTTAAACAAACGCATCACTTCGCTTCAGAAGGTCTTTTATTATCCCCCCGGAGCCATGTGGAGTACGTTTATAATGGATGGATGCACTTTCTTGAGCTTCATACTCAATGGTCCCATTCACTGCCATTATAAAACTTGGATGGATCAGGATATTTATTAATATAACTCTGATTGTGAGGGCGAGTAAAACTTGGGGTAATTTACATTTTACTGTGAACTAATCCTTTAACACTCCTTGTGAACTTGGTGTATTTTGATGCATAACAAGTACTTTTTTCTTCTTAATTTATAAAAAATGAATACATTGAAAGCATCGCAAGTCATTTTGGATATAAGCATCTGCCCAAAGCATCAATGCATCTAAAGCACATAGTGCTATCTGCTGTTAAAAACTAAGTTCAGAATTGAATCACAATACATTCGGAAAATATCAGAATCAATCCAGAATATTTTTATCTCGAATCGAGAATTGATGTATTGTCCCAGCCCTTATGATTTACCTCTGTGAAATGTCAGCAGCAGGTGATTTACTATTTAGTTTTTACTATTAGCTCTATTTATAGCACTTCTTGTGTTCATTAATACGAAATCTCAACTGATGACTTGTCTTACCCATATATTGAAGGCCAGAAGGCAAGAAAGCAAATATTTCACATTTGTTGAATGATAAGATAAGATAATGATAAAATGTCTAATTTCAAATTCCTGTTTTTTCGAGTAACTCACAAACTTATTAACCTTTTTTAGGTCATGACAAGCCAAACAATATCTACATGGAAAAAGCCAAACAATGTCTACATGGACCTTTAACCGTTTTTGGATGTTAGCAGTAGGGCTGTGACGGTTGGCATGACAGTTGCCACCGCGGTCGTGGAGTGTCACCGGCGGTAGTGTGACATTATTATATATATATATATATATATATATATATATATATATATATATATATATATATATATATATATATAAAATCTCAGAGGTCGTGTTAACCGAAAATTTTCGAATTTATTCCGAAACCGAAAACAGCCCGTCCGTCATCTTGACAGATTAGCTTGTAACTGTAATTCCCACCCCTGTCCAGTAGGTGGTGAGTGCACTCCAGTGTGGCAGCCAAGCGCGAGTTCAGTCTCCAGAATAAAATGAAAACGATGCGCTTGATTAGACACAGTCGAGAACCCAGTTAAAGTCAATTTTATAATAATAAAGTTACTTATGCTTACTTACATAAGTTTTGTTATTTTTCTTGCTGACTATAAGTTTATGGTCAACGAATGGCTTTTTTGAGGTATAATGTTACGTGACATTGTTTGCAACACTGATGACTGACGTGATACAGATTTCGGTAAGCTACTTTATCTTTCAACATATTTTTTTATTTTCATTCATGTTTATTTCGGTCTGTACAGCAGTAAAGAGGAAAGGATGATCGCATTCACTCACAATCCGTAAAACTGTAAAGTGACGCACAGTCTTTGATCAACTTTCTTTCTTTTCATAATATAAATAAATGCATAGCCTATGCCTATTTGCTTATCCTTGGATGAAATCAGAAGCTATTAAATGTCTTATTAAAATATAAAAATTAAAATGACGGGTAATTATTGATTATGATGGATTTTTTTTTTTTACGATCATGTCCATCAAAATGACTGCGACACGCAAGTCTAACGCAAACTCTAAAAAACCTCTATAACCCCCCCCCCCCCCCCCCAAGCAGCAGCAGCAGCAGCATGCACCAAGTAATCCCACAGATATCTTTCCCTATAACACACAAATAAACATCCATCTTTAAACAGTTCTTTACATTTTTCATGTTTAAAATATGCAAAAAAACAAAACAAAAAAAAACAAAAAACTGTATGATCAATTTTTAGAACAAGGGTATTAAAAATGGTTGGATGGTTGATTTTGGATTTGGAGAAAGCTAAAGCTTTAGATAATGTTTTGATTAATCGGTTTAAAAGATAGAAAAATTGTCAATGTTATGTTTTAGTATGCTTAGTAAGGATATGAAAAACATTAAAAACATTGAAAACATTGGCACATTTTAAATACAGATGAGAAATTAAGAACTGATTAAAGATGGACCTTTATTTGTGTATTCAAGGGAAAGAAATCTGCAGGATTACATGGTGCATGTTGATACAGCTGCTTTTGAAATCATCCTAAAACAGTGATAAGTCCAGTAAGCTTTTTTCCATGTAGACATTGTTTGGCTTGTCATAATCTAAAAATGTTTTTGAAAAAAAAAAAAAAAAAAAAAAAAGTAAAAAAAAAAAAAAAAGTTTTTGAAAATAATCAATAATATTTAAAAACGATTCGATTGACAGCAGTGGTCCTAGAGGTAAAGTTGCTCAGAATGAGTTGTAGTACAATATAATATGAATGTCTACAAGAGCATGTGCGAAAAAAAATCATGTGGAAAAACACGAAGTGGCTGATTTCTTTTGAATTTCTAACAGGCCTCTAGGGCTGTTAGTTAAACAGGCTGGTTAAACCAATCATTCCGATTGGTCTCCGTTAACCTTGTCTGACAGCCACTCGAACTTAAAGGATTAGCCCACTTTTAAATAAACTTTTCCTGATAATTTACTCACCCCCATGTAATCTAAGATGTTCATGTCTTTCTTTCTTCAGTCGAAAAGAAATGAAGGTTTTTGATGAAAACATTCCAGGATTATTCTCCTTATAGTGGACTTCAATGGGCACCAAACGGTTGAAAGTCAAAATTACAGTTTCAGTGCAGCTTCAAAGGGCATTAAACAATACCAGACAAGGAATAAGGGTCTTATCTAGCAAAATGATCTGCCAAATTTCGAAAAAATGTAAATGTATATGCTTTATATAAACAAATGTTCGCCTTCTAAGTACGTCCGCCAAAACCGCATTTCCTTATTCTCCAAAAAGTTTACACTGTATGTCCTACGCCTTCCCTATTCTACTTACAGAACGAACGCAGCACCAGTTAAATTTTTTCCGTAAGTAGAATAGGGAAGGTGTAGGACATACTCCTACGTCCTGAGTCATACATTGCATCAGGGGTTAGTAATTTGGCGCAAGCCGACTTGCGCAGTATGTGTACGGTCGTCTGGTGGAAGCTAGTTATTTTACTTTATAAAGTTTTAAATATGGATACTTTTCTTACAAAAACCCATCGCTTCGCTTCAGAAGGCCTTTATTAACTGAAAGAACATAGTCATATACACCTACGATGGCTTTCTGGGTGAGTAAATCATGGGATAATTTTCATTTTTGGGTGAACTATCCCTTCAATATTTATCTATTTCAGTACTGATTAGGAGACGGCGAGCACAGGAACCGTTGCGTCGTGCTGCTTTTATTTATAAATCATTAAAGGTGCCCTCGAATGAAAAATTGAATTTATCTTGGCATAGTTGAATAACAAGAGTTCAGTACATGGAAAAGACATACATTGAGTTTCAAACCCCATTGCTTCCTCTTTCTAATGTAAATCTCATATGTTTAAAAGACTTCCGGAAAACACGCGGATCTCAACATAACACCGACTGTTACGTAACAGTCGGGATCATTAATATGTACGCCCCCAATATTTGCATATATGTCAGCCCATGTTCGAGCATTAGACAAGGAAAGGCTGTATTAACGTCTGGATCTGTGCACAGACAAGGTAAGCAAGCAAGAACAACAGCGAAAAATGGCAGATGGAGCAATAATAACTGACATGATCCATTATAGCATGATATTTTTAGTGATATTTGTAAATTGTCTTTCTAAATGTTTCATTAGCATGTTGCTACTGTACTGTTAAATGTGGTTAAAGTTACCATAGTTTCTTACTGTATTCACGGAGAAAAGAGCCGTCGCTATTTTCATTTTTAAACACTTGCAGTCTGTATAATTCATAAACACAACTTCATTCTTTATAAATCTCTCCAACAGTGTAGCATTAGCCGTTAGCCACGGAGCACAGCCTCAAATTCATACAGAATCAAACGTAAACATCAAAATAAATACTTTACTCACATGATTCGATGTATACACACAGCATGCAAGACGAACATCTTGTAAAGATCCATTTGAGGGTTATATTAGCTGTGTGAACTTTGTAAATGCGCTGTAATATAGTCGAGAGCTCGTGTGGCAGGGAGCACGCGATTTAAAGGGGCGGCGCTCTGAAAAAATCAGTGTATAGTTAATGATGCCCCAAAATAGGCAGTTAAAAAAAATGAATTTAAAAAAATCTATGGGGTATTTTGAGCTGAAACTTCACAGACACATTCAGGGGACACCTTAGACTTATATTAAATCTTGTGAAAAAGCATTCTTGGGCACCCCTTCCCATGCACAAAATCAAGTGTTTGTGGATGAGAGTATGAAGTGAGGACTGATGGGACAGTTTTGCTCCACATCACAGACGATGAATAGTAGGAGAATTTTACTCACTGAATAAAACTCACTGAATGTTAGTGTGTTGGAGCAGTGTAAACTAGCCTTACAAAATGCTTTTATTATTGGTATTATTTCTACATATTATTAACTATTACCGGAAACAGTTTCCAGTGTTCCTAGGAAATAAGGCTTGAAATCCAGTAAAATGTAAGGATTATTTGCCTTTATTCTCATGTTGTTCTATTACTACTAAGATGATAGGGGCAAATGACACTTTTGCCACTGCAGATGGATTTTATGGTGACAGCAACTACACTGTTGCTGCACTGCACTGTTGTATTTAATAACTCACAGATCACATCTCATCATCTGTGAACGTGAAGGGAACCCCAAAATCCCTTTATATGTGGACATGTATAGTACTGGATATGGCAAACTAGATCCAGGTCAAAACAACAAGTTCAAAAGTGCAACTGTTATATTTAAGTGTGATGTGGTTGTTTCCTCACCTTTGGTTTTATGGGTTTGACTGTAGAAATATCGGTCCCCTCAGCCCTTTGCCTGCTGGAGTCAAACACCTTCCTTCTCTTTGCCACTGTCTTCTGGCAGATCGGCACGTGTTTTTTCTACAACAGGTAATAAGATGGGTGGGTATCAAATAACTGTGACAGCACTGTGTTGACAGGGTAATAATACCAGGTTTTGTGTTTTCATTGTGACCTATGAGAAATACATGCCTTGTTGCTAATCTTGATATAGCAACTGCACAACAATATAATTGGTTAGTACATTGCTAGGCAACATGTAATGTAAACAACCGTTCAAAAGTTTGGGGTCAGTATGATCAAAGAATATACACCAAGCTCTTTGCTCTTTTAAGCTCTTTGGTATGATTTAATAAAAAAAAAAAAAAAAAAAAAAAGAATTTAAAGACATTTTTACTTTTATTTATCAAGAATGTGTTAAATTAATAAAAATAAAAAAAACACAGTGAAGAGCATTATAATGTTACAAAAGATTCATATTACAAATAAATGCTCTTCATTTGAACTTTCTATTCATCAAAGAATCCTGAAAAAATATATTATTGTTTCTTCAAAATATTAACAGCACAACTGTTTTCTGCACAGATAATGTTTAAAATTATCATTAACATTATCAACAAATTTTTTTAAATTGTTTTAAATTGTAGTAATATTTCACAATATTACTGTTTTACTGTATTTTTGAGGGGAAAAAAGGCAGCCTTGGTGAGCATAAAAGACTTTCTTAGAAAACATTTTAAATCTTACAGACCCCAAAACTTCTGGGGACATATTCACAAAACATCTTAAGGCTAAAAGTAGCTCCTAAATTATTTCTATGATTAAATCGCTGACTCCTCCCCCATCAGCCAATCACTGTGTGTATACTCCATAGCAACGAGGTCAACCCCACCCTTACTCTTAGCTTAAAGGCGCTCTAAGCGATTTGACGCGTTTTTAGGCCCAATTTTTTTTTTGTCACATACCGCAAACATCTCCTCACTATGCGCTAGCTGCCTGTCCCCTGAACACACTGTAAAAAAAACACGGTCTCTGTAGCTCCGAAAGCTGCAATAAAAACAAACTGGTGCAGCCTGGACCACTTAACATAATAAACATGCTCCAGCCAATAACCGACAAGCAGCATCAATACGCAAGCTACTTACATTTTAAATGCGCGTTCATGACTGTTTCAGGAAGCACGGAGGGGAGGGCCAGGAGGAGTAGGAGGGAGGGTCTAGCTAGCCTCTGTTTTGTTTGACAACACTTCGAACGTCAACAGGAAGTTACTCCGCTCAGAATCGCTTAGAGCGCCTTTAAGACTTCAGTCTATTCCTTAGTAAAAGTTTGTCTCAGCAGCTGTGTGAATAGGTTTTAAGAGAAAACTCTTAGCTAAGAACTTTTACTGCTACTTAGGAGAACACTTAGTGGTAAGATAAAATGTTTTGTGAATACGGCCCCTGAACGTTAGTGTACATACTGTAACATACTTTAACTTGCTAGGCGACATGTAATAATGCAAATATAGTAACATATAGCAGAATAATAGTTTTATATAATACATATTAATGTCTTGCTGGGATTTTTATTTTTATGTTTGTCAAGATATAAATTAACCATCAGCTGTCAGTTCATCATTCATGAAGAAATACTTACGAGCACCCTTGAAAAAAAACTTCTTCCACATATTTTGCAGGGCACCAGGTCTTCAGAAACGGGAGGAGATTCTGATTTTAAAAAAATCAAAACCAAAAAATACAAATAGTAACAAAGATAATCAAAATAAACACAAAAATAATAAAGATCAAAAAGTAGTTCAGTTTGGGTGTGTCTATGCAGCCAGTTCACTCAGATACAGTGGCTTTAGATTAGCTAAACAAATGAGAACAGATCAAGAAGCAGTATGTGAAAATAGGTCACTCCTGTCACTCCATGCAAAACAACTGAAGGGCTGAAAGAGGAAACTGAATGATGTCAATTTGAAGGGGTGGAAAAATCTTTCCTGAATGATATGTAAAGCGTTTGACCTTTGTTTATTGAGGTTTAATGCAGCCTACTTCACATGATCAAATATATATATATATATATATATATATATATATCAGTTAGCTGTTTGTTGTGCTTTTGTTATGACATTTGATCATGTGAAGTAGGCTGCATTAAAACAAATTTAATGGCATTTCAATAAACTGTTCCGGTATAGATGTTTAAACATATATAAACCCCCTAAAATAACAATAAAACGTCTGTATTTTCCTACAAAACGCAATTTTCTTCCATGGTGATAACCTCAAACAGCATCGAACTGAATAAACCAAAGCTGCTCTCCATTATACAAACACACGGATTGAGTGTTAGGGGTTAGATGCACAATATTCAAAATATTTACATATGCATCTTTTGCTTATTTAAAGCCTTACCTTCTATTTCCTCCATCTTTCTTGCCTGGTAAGACACTAAGGACGATGCTGTAGCAACTAGGCTCTTCTAGATAGCCGCTCCACATGCTAGTATCCTTATTTTTGATTGGTCTTTTCCCGTTTCCCAGCAGAAATAAACGCTGTGTAGTACCTGCATCTAGCCGCTAGGTGGGACGTGGGAGGCGACCAGACTGTGCATTACAATCTACAAAAAGATTAATAATCTATATATATATATTTTCTACATGAATAATTAATTAATTTTTAATTAATTTATAAAGTTATTTTTTCTTATTTATAGTTACTGGCAAATTGCAAATTTCCAGACCAAACATAGGCTACTATTTACAAAAGCAAAACACTCAAAAAGAGTCTATTGCAGATGCCATATTGCACCATGTTCTTCTTTTTCAAACTCTGTAAGTATCTTATTCACATGCTATTGGGAAGCAACAATCAACATGTGTTTTGGACGAAATCTCGATCAATAGAGCCCTTGTTTAAACACTGAACTAGCTGAGAGTTAGATGCAGCACATCTGCCGTGTTTGGGGAATGCATGTCAAACAACAGCTGCACTGTCTAGAATATATTCAGTGGCATATGTTTTATTTGAAATGGCACAATTTCAAAATGCCTCACTGAGTATCAAATATTATTTTTCCTCTATAATGTACTTTTTAAAACGTGTCAGGATCAGTGAATAGTGTAAATAAATCTCAGTTTCAAAAAGGAGAGAAAGTTGGCGGTTAAAAAAAAATAATTTAAAAATAAACATATGAACCGTCCTTTGAAAGAATCGGAGTGAAAGAACTAAAAACACAAAGCGTATGGTGTGCCTTGGAACTCTATCTTAGATGATCACCCATTGTTAAAATGGATAAAACACACCGGAAACTTTCAGGGCACAGTGTCCTTGATCTACAAGCAGTCTGGTTAAATCTCTGCCTCACCTCCAAAAACCCCTTGCACATTCTTATTCATTTCAAAACTGTACACAAAATGTATTGTACCCCATATAAGCGATACTTGATGAAACTCTCACCCAATTCTAATTGTAATCTGTGTAATAACAATTCTAAAGGTACCTTTTTGCACATGTTTTGGGATTGTTTGGTCATATCCAATTTCTGGAAACATGTAGTTTACACCTGACATGGACCTTAAAAGATTCTGGCTGCTTTCTTTTCATAATATTGTTTGTTTAGAATGCAACACTGCAAGGATTAATGGGGCTAGAATACATACTGTTACTTATTGGAGTAAAATAGCCCAAGCCTTAAAAGAATTGTTTTAAACTGAAGATGCACTATTCTATGTAATAACTTGCTGCCATGGTTTATTTGTACGTTTGTTGTACATTACCCTAAAGCATTGTTTACTGTATTTATGTCCTTTTATTTTATCAGTATTTTTGCTGCTATCCTAGTTTTGTATTTTGTTCTTATCTCAAATAAAAATTATAATCACAAAAAAAAGAATGACTAAAAACACGATTCACTGTCGCCATCTACTGGCGTACGTACGACGAACCCAAAAACAAAGAGTCACGCGAATCAGTGAACAGGTTCAAAAGAGTCGAATCACTGAGATGAATCAAACGTCCCTCCACTACCGAACATAAGCAGATATAATGGTTTTGGATAATCCTCGCATATCATCAGCACTCGGCAACGCGCATACGTCATCCCTTTCTTCTCTTGCAGACTCATGAACTGAGCCAGCAGCAGCAGCAGCAGCACCGCTGACAGCATCGTCGCATCCTACTGAAGTATTAACCGGAGCGACAAAACTACACAGCCTTGACAATTAGAAAAACATCCAGCCTAAAACAGGTACGATTTGTGGATTCGCTCGGCCTTATAGATAAGCCTTCTGAGTCGTTTTATATGACAGATTTAGTCGCTCGCGACCCTGTTTCATTAGCGTCTGTGCTGTAGCATGTCAGATTTATATAACCGGTGCATTCATATAAGCTCAAACGCCGTATGTTGTGCTGTGAATGAAAGAATTGCTCCATTGGGATTTGCACTTGTAGCTGTCATATTTGGATATGACACGCTGATATGTTTTGATATGATGTTATTACTGAGTGCACGTGACATGTCAAGGACGAGATGAGTAGTAACGTTTATATTTCTGTATTTTTTTTAATTTTACAGAATATAAACTAGTGCATTTTACGCTCTAATAATCTGTTAATTTGTAACGATTGTGTGTTCATTTAAACAAAGGGGCAGAACTAGAATAGCCTATCACAACCTTACATTTAGCCAGATATGTGTTTTAGTTTCAGTTTGGATTCAATTAATAAGGTGATTTATATTCTGAGTTTGAGGCATTGATGGGATTAGTTATGAATGAAGCAATTTTTTAAGATTATCTCATCATTATTATGATGCACATTGTAACTATCATTAGAGCTCTTGTGATTTATAATATTCTCCATCATATATGTGGTTGGTCCATTTGCACAGTGCTTGTCGGAGGTCAAAATTGGACTGATTTGTGGAGGCCTTAGAGGCACTGATTCCTGAGACATGGGACTAAACAGGTCACACAACTTCACATCTGCCTTTAGTTTTGAAAACTGCAAAAAAAAAAATAAATAAAAGTGAATGACTATTTCATTTGACTCCGATATTAGTATTAAATTGTGGCACTGCATTATCACTCACTCCGCCTTTAGATGTACCACCTGTTCTCAGACCATACCTCAATATTTCAATTAAAATGAATTGCACTTAAAACTGAAATGAACTGAAATATAAAAAAGTATATTTTTTCAATCAGATATTTTTGAATTTTTTTTATAAATTTATGTAAAATCAAACTTTGTTCATCCTGAATAATTCCATTGTATGGAACACTAATATATTTAATATATCAAATTAATTACTTATATATAAACACACATAAACTTTTATTTTCTAAGTTTTGCAACCTGTTCTGTCCCAGGATTCAGGCATCAGTGGTGTGCACATTATGCAAAAAAGAGGCACACCCATCTCTGCTCCCTGTCTACTGCAGCTCTGTCTTGTTTTTATGTAAAATGTGTAGAGCTGCTGGACCTCTGCTGCTGAATTCTGCAGTATGTCTGTTTGTTTGGGCTGTTTTGTCCAAATTGTCGCACAAGCTGTTTCAGAGGGTGCGTTGGTGGATTCCACAGAGGTCTACCTAGGCATAGGCAGGGTAAGTGTGTGTGTGACAACTCTTCTGCATGGTTGTCACTGTTGCCTTGACTCAAGTCCATATCGATTTTGGACTTGGACCTGAACTCCTATGCCAAGTGAGCTTAAAATTACATATTTCCGATTCATATATAGAAATAAGACAATTCATTTGATGTTTACAGACAGAGACATTTTAATAGAATGTGATATTATGGTTTATTAAAGGATTAGTTCACTTTAAAATGAAAATTACCCTAAGCTTTACTCACTCTCAAGCCATCCTAGATGTATATGACTTTATTCTTTCTGATGAACACAGTCGGAGTTATATTAAAGGGTTAGTTCACCCAAAAATGAAAATTATGTCATTAATGACTCACCCTCATGTCGTTCCAAACCCGTAAGACCTCCATTCATCTTTGGAACACAGTTTAAGATATTTTAGATTTAGTCCGAGAGCTTTCTGTCCCTCCATTGAAAGTGTAGGTACGGTATACTGTCCATGTCCAGAAAGGTAATAAAAACATCATCAAAGTAGTCCATGTGACATCAGTGGGTTAGTTAGAAGTTTTTGAAGCATCTAAAATACATTTTGGTCCAAAAATAACAAAAACTACGACTTTATTCAGCATTGTCTTGTCTTCCGGGTCTGTGTATATCCACAGTGACGCTGCTTCTTCTTCTTCTACGGTGGTTGGCATCCAGCTTATTGGTGCATTACCGCCCCCTTCTGCTCCGGACAGTGACGCGATTAGGACAATAGGTCATTTTTGAGCGCGATGCTAACGGTCTAATTAGATTCAATGAACTATGCTAAGCTATGCTAAAAGTGTTACTGCCAGACCCGGAGATCGGCTGAATGGATTCGAAAATGGTAAGACTCAACTGTTTAACTCTAGGGGAGTTGGAAAATGAGCCCATTTTCAAAAAAAGTGGAGTGTTCCTTTAAGTTCTTTCCGTAAGTTGAATACGGAAGGCGTAGTACGTAGCATAAGCGTTTTGAACTGCGAGAGGTGTTACACTTTCTTCCTAAGTTCAATACAGAAGACGGTCTGGCGAAAGTTAGATAATTTACTATACAACTTGAATATGGAAGGCGGTCTGGTGGAAGCCACATATTTTACTTCATAACTTGTTAAATATGGATATATTTCTTACACAAACGCATTTTCATTTTAAAGAGTACTAATCCTTTAAGGACAGTGGTGATAATAAAAGTATGTGCCCCTATTATTCTATTTTCTGTTTTGGAGGTCTCCAACAATAGGTTTACAAGCATCCAGAGTAAATTTGAATTTTCTCATAATATACATTGCAGCATTACCTCTTTTCCCAAATTGTCTGAAATGGTTCGATTAAAGGATTAGGTCACTCTAAACCTCTCCTTTCAGAGAGTCTGCTCTGCTCTTATTGGTTAGATGGCCCAGTCTGTTGTGATTGGTCTACCGCTTACAGTGCGTGTCAGAAATGAAACACCCATTACCATATCTGAATTTCAGCTCCGGAAACTTCTTCAGCACTTGTACACAGTAATATGGATAGTAACAATGGTGTCGGTTTTACCATTTCACTTACCAATTCAGTCCTCATCCTTTGGAAGTGCATGAGTCTTCTCGACATGTCGGAAACTAGGGCTGCACAACGATTAATCGCGATTAATCGTTTACAAAATAAAAGTCTGTGTTTACGTAATATATGTGTGTGTTCTGTGTATAATAATTATGTATATATAAATACATGCACATACATGTATACATTTAAGAAATATATACATGTATAAATAAATATACATATTTATATATATTTTATATTACATGTAAATATAAATATTTTTGTATATGAATATAATTTTTTTGTATGTGCATGTATTTACATATACATAATTATTTTACACAGAACACACAGATATATTATGTAAACACAGACTTTTAATTTGCAAACGATTAATCGCGATTAATCGTTGTGCAGCCCTATCGGAAACACAAACCAAACACTTCCAGGCCTCAGCTACAACTACAGTGTTTGAGGTCGGGTCAATGTAGACATTGTTTGTGGGCAGCCAATGAAGACCATAGGCTGGCATTATTTAAATTTATCACAAACCTATGTTGGTTTGTGCAGGAAGTAATACTGGAATCACTGACGACTCGTTTCAGGCAGTTCAGAATCGATTCTTTCCTTTGGGAGACAATGAATCCATTTAACATGCACTTTGATAACAGCAACAGCTAACAAACAGCTATATTACACACTACATGAAAAGTAATACCCCCTCAAAAAAGCATAATAGGGGCACCATTTTCTGTATTTCTTCATACATTTAAAATAATACACATATTTTTTTATTATTCTCACCAAAATCTTAAGAATCGAAAAGTAAATATTTTTTTCTTGAGAAATGGAATACGTGAACGACTTTGCTGTTTTTCTTCCTTTTTTAAATACTGTGAAACAGCCCTGTAATGATGACCTCTTTATGGGTGTTTCACCACACAGTGGCACCATTTTGAAGGCAACAGCTGAGAATGACTGTGCTGAGATGATGGCATTGGCTAAATATAACTCTGAGCTCAGGGAAGACCATCCTTGCAGTGATATTTTAGTTAAACAAAATTCTAGATAATCTTGCAGATTTGTGCCAAATCTGTTTTGGCATGTTTGACTCAGGGATCAGAGCATCAAAACATTTTATGTGACTTTTTTCACACAACATACAGAGGAATCTCAGATAAGGAAGAAATCCAGAAGGACAATTTAGAAATGCATGAGATCACAAATGTGAGGCAGTCCCTTATCCAAGCTTATCTTCTTATCTAGGCCAGATTATGGCGTCTTATATAATCTTTACATTGTTACTTGTTTGGGATTCCTAATGGTTAGAACGAGTCTTTGTTCAAACACTGAACAGTAATTGAATCAGTTGAAAACCCTTGAAATTTATGAATCTAAGGAGTCACATTTCCATTCAAAGATTTCTATTCAAAGAAATCTTATGCTCACCAAGGCTGTATTTATTTGATCAAAATCATATTGAAGAAATATTGTGAAATATTATTACAATTTAAAATATATTTTTCTTTCATAATATACTTTAAAAATGTAATTCATTCCTGTAATGGAAAAGCTGAATTTTCAGCAGCCATTGTTACTTCAGTTTACAGTGTAACGTGATCCTTCAGAAATCATTTCAATATGCTGATTTGGTGGTCAGGAAACAGTTGTGCTGCTTAATATTTTTTGTGTGGAAACCATGATAATTTTTTCAGGATTCATTGATGAATAGAAAGTTCAAACGAACCACATCTATAAGAACATTTTGAAACAATTTAACTGTCTTTTCTGTCTGTTTAAATTATTAACTTTTCAATGATAGTGTACATTGTAGCTGCATCATTTCTAGATTGTTTATTGTTGAAAAGATTTAGCAAAAGAAATTTCAAAAACATTTTAAACATTTGAAAATAAACATTTATGAAAACAAGTAAAATATTGATAATTATATATAAATTATTAAACATTTATTTATACATTCATTTATGCTGTAGTGCCTCAGCTCAAGAACTCGTGAACCAATCATCTCTTCCTACTAGTTAATTTATAGCATCAAATACATGAATGAACATGAGAAGGAATGTTGTTTAAAACGCGGAAAGACGTAAATACACACCATTTTTCAAGTTCAAGTCCACCGAGGTTAATCTTCTAATTCCTGACTGCTTTGTCGGACAATATGGCGGATTCTGCATTATGATTGGTTAGATTGCTTGTCAATCAAACTCCTGGCGAACTTAAAGTGTTAGTTCACCCAAAAATTACAATTCTGTCATTAATTACTCACCCTCATGTCGTTCCAAACCTGTAAGACCTTCATTCATCTTCGGAACACAAATTAAGATATTTTGAGTTGGTGTTCTGATGTACTAACCCGATTCCATAAAAGTTGGGACACAAATGATGCAATCATTTCCAAATCTCATAAACTTATATTTTATTCACAATAGAATATAGATAACATATCAGATGTTGAAAGTGAGACATTTTGAAATGTCATGCCAAATATTGGCTAATTTTGGATTTCATGAGAGCTACACATTCCAAAAAAGTTGGGACAGGTAGCAATAAGAGGCCGGAAAAGTTAAATGTACATATAAGGAACAGCTTATTAGGTCAATTAGCAACATGATTGGGTATAAAAAGAGCCTCTCAGAGTGGCAGTGTCTCTCAGAAGTCAAGATGGGCAGAGGATCACTAATTCCCCCAATGCTGCGGCGAAAAAAAAGTGAAGCAATATCAGGAAGGAGTTTCTCAGAGAAAAATTGCAAAGAGTTTGAAGTTATCATCATCTACAGTGCATAATATCATCCAAAGATTCAGAGAATCTGGAACAATCTCTGTGCGTAAGGGTCAAGGCCGGAAAACCATACTGGATGCCCATGATCTTCGGACCCTTAGACGGCACTGCATCACATACAGGAATGCTACTGTAATGGAAATAACAACATGGGCTCAGGAATACTTCCAGAAAACATTGTCAGTGAACACAACAAAACTCTATAGGTCAAAAAAGAAGCCATATCTAAATATGATCCAGAAGCGCAGGCATTTTCTCTGGGCCAAGGCTCATTTAAAATGGACTGTGGCAAAGTGGAAAACTGTTCTGTGGTCAGACGAATCAAAATTTGAAGTTCTTTTTGGAAAACTGGGACGCCATGTCATCCGGACTAAAAAAGACAAGGACAACCCAAGTTGTTATCAGCGCTCAGTTCAAAAGCCTGCATCTCTGATGGTATGGGGTTGCATGAGTGCGTGTGGCATGGGCAGCTTACACATCTGGAAAGGCACCATCAATGCTGAATGGTATATCCAAGTTCTAGAACAACATATACTCTCATCCAGACGTCGTCTCTTTCAGGGAAGACCTTGCATTTTCCAACATGACAATGCCAGACCACATACTGCATCAATTACAACATCATGGCTGCGTAGAAGAAGGATCCGGGTACTGAAATGATCTGATCTTTCACCCATAGAAAACATTTGGCGCATCATAAAGAGGAAGATGCGACAAAGAAGACATAAGACAGTTGAGCAACTAGAAGCCTGTATTAGACAAGAATGGGACAACATTCCTATTCCTAAACTTGAGCAACTTGTCTCCTCAGTCCCCAGACATTTGCAGACTGTTATAAAAAGAAGAGGGGATGCCACACAGTGGTAAACATGGCCTTGTCCCAACGTTTTTGAGATGTGTTGATGCCATGAAATTTAAAATCAACTTATTTTTCCCCTAAAATGATACATTTTCTCAGTTTAAACATTTGATATGTCATCTATGTTGTATTCTGAACAAAAACTTGACATTTGAAACTTCCACATCATTGCATTCTGTTTATATTCACAATTTGTAGTGTCCCAACTTTTTTGGAATCTGGTTTTTTAGTACCTGAAAGCGCTGAACGTAAACAAAGTAGGGAAATGACACAGAAGAGAAAATATTGTTGAATAAAGTTATTTTTGTTTTGTTTTTGCACACAAAAAGTATTCTCGTCGCTTCATAAAATTTAGGTTGAACCACTGCAGTCATGTAGACTTTTGATGTCTAGTGATACTTAAATTCCTGTCTATGGACGAGTTCTATACCTCTCAGATTTCATCAAAAATATCTTAATTCGTGTTCCGAAGATGAACAAAGTTCTTACGGGTGTGGGACGACATGAGGGTGAGTAATTAATGACAGAATTTTAATTTTTGGGTGAACTAACCCTTTAATGACTTGCATGTCACAGCAGATCTGTGTTTAAGCAAATAAACCCATCTCTCTCTGTCACAGGCACTGCTATGTTGAAACGCGTTAGATATGACTGATGTCGAGGTGACATATGAAGACTTCATCGCCTCTGGCAGGTCCGGCAGACGCAATGCTGTACACGACATACTGGGAACCTCCGGCGAGCTGGACGCTAGCGGGCTTTCCCAAACTCTGTCTGAGCTCAATATCAGCAAAGCAGGCGAGTGAAGTTCCCTTAACTTATCTGTGCTTTAACATGGAGTGTCATCAAAACACTGCAGTAATGTAATATGGCACTGAGAGGCAGGCTGGTCATGAATAATGTATCAGACAAACCTGCTTTGGGCAAACTAGAGAGTTTAGAGGGCCTGTTAGTGGCTTCCCACACCAGTTTTTAGCTCAAGACAAACACGGATGTGCTTTATCAAATATAGGCCTGTTAGCTGAGGGCATCCCTATGAAACATTTTGCTGTAGGGTGTTGGACAACAGCTCCCTAGTTTTCATTAAAACCATCTGTCTTTTTTTCTTCTGTTTTTGCTTTCACTAACAAAACCATTTTTTTTCTCTCTCAGAGACAGGGAATGATGGAGAGAAAAGCCAGAGCATGGCAAACTCCGACCCGAAGCAGGAAGAGGGCAAAGGGGAAGAAACATAACAGACTTCAGTGAGAAAATCAGGAAATACCCCCTCTAGTGGCTGATTTTATATGCATGGAGGGGTTGACACTGAAAATAGTGCAGCATCCCTCTCTCTGAAGGATCCTGATGGAGGAGACTTTGCTTTGAGGAAGCTACTGTGAAAGGCTGGGCCTTAAGAATCATAGCGCTGCTGTTTTACTACAGTGATTGCTACTTTAGCTGATGTAGGTATGATTTGTACTTAGAAATTCACTCTAGTTGGTAGGTACCTAGAGCGACTGTTGGGATTTGAGTCAGAAGTAATCACATTACAATGATGAATACACACTTGGTGGTGGATCTTATTTTGAACAACACCCACTGAACTTGTGATTTTGGATTCACTAATTAACTGCCAGAATAGTGCAGCTAATACGCACTTAGAATTCAGTCATTTTATAGGTGTAGTGTTGTAATATCAGATTTTGATATTAAATTTGTGCTTTATGTCTTTGATATCTTCAGTTTATGTTTTCGCCGGGTACACGTTGGTATATTCACGTAATATAAGTGCTGCACTCTGGTTAAACACTCACTGAATTCTGATAAACTGTCTATGATGGTCTTGCATGACATTTCTCCTGACAGAATATGTGTGTATAACAGTTCACATCCCACAAATTTTGTGATCCGAACATTCGCAGTGTGTTGTGATGCTAATTTGTGTGTTTTATGATGAAAATTCTTATTGTATTATGAAATCTGGCTTGATTTGAAGTCTGACTGACACTGCCTATTAACCCCTTTGAAAATGTGTTCAATAGAGCTTGCCTTACCAAACCTCTGCCCATATTTTGTCTTCCAGTCATTAGCTCTATGTCCTCAATTTTGCATATATTTGATATTTTCATTTGTGGGTACATAAAAATTTGAATAAATTCAAGAAATATTTGGGGAAAAGTTTTGTTTTTTTAAATCATTTATTTAGATTTCTGCATATATTTATAATGCATTGGATATGTATTCATTTATTTGAATATATCAATGATTATTATATTATATTATATTATATTATATTATATTAGTCAACAACCATTATGTGTTCAGTACTAAGACAGTGATTAAGACAGTGATACTGATATTCCACTGGATGGCACTGTTCACTCACAAATCTCTTTTATTCCAAATGCAGTTCCACCTAATGAGTAATTGAAGTCAGTGAACATCATCCATTTTGAAGTTTTATATTCTTTCCATATGTCAGTTATATGTAATTATATTGTATATATTTAGGTCACTATAGCTGCATTTAAATAAAAAATACACCGTTTTTGCTACTTTTTCTAATTAAAGGGAAAGTTCACCCCAAAATGAAATGTAATCATTCTGTCATTTACGCACCCTCAAATTGTTCCAAACCTTAACCTGTATGAGTTTCTTTGTTCTGTTCAACATATAAGAAGATATTTTAAAGAATGTGGGTAACCACAGTTTACAGTTGCTGGTCCCCATTGGCTTCCATGAAAAAAAAAAAAAAAAATCATATATATATATATATATATATATATATATATATATATATATATCAGTGGCATGTGGTCCATATAAGCTGTGAATGCTCTGCATACCCAAGCCATTCTTGGACTCAGCAATTAATATTAACATTATAAATTACTATTAAATCGCTTGTTTGAGGTGTACCATAAAGCTCACATGATTGGTACCGCGTATGTAACTGTCTGTAATTATTTATTTGCCAAATGACAGTAATTTTCTTTAAATCTGCCAGTTACAGTGACTTCCAGGTAAGCTGATCTTCAGCCGCAGTTTTGTTATGGAACGTCATCATTGTCCCGTGTTCTCATTGGTTTGTTGGTCTATGGCGGATTACATGGCAGGATAAGCTGAGAGCAAATCATTCGCCCAAGAGGAAAAATGAGCTGTTGCTGCCAGATGCTGCCATAATAATTTCAATTATTATGAATTATTATACAATTATTCAGAATACTGATATTATTATTTTTTATAGCCTACTTATATTTATTATAATTACATTTTATTTTTTTTATAATGTGCTAATACTATTTATGTTATACTTATTTTTAAGTATTAATTTAAAAAGTACTTCTGGCATACATTTAAATTGATGCCATGGAGTTTCTTATTTGTCGTGTCTGATTTAGATCTGTGTCCTAAACTTATACGTTTAGGTGAAGTATATTGTTTGTGTGACACTAGCGGCACCTAGCGGATTACAAAAATACAGCATATTTTGCAAATGCATCTTTCGGCGGGGCGCCTCCGTCGACTCCAACATCACAAAAGCTTTTTGAACATTCTTCAACTCGAGGCGACCGGTAAAAAACACCGAGCTCTCAAGCGCTTGAGCGTGAAAAGGACGCTCAGCGCCCCGTTACGGTCCTTAAAAAACGCGGCGTTCCCATTGAAAACGTATGCTAGCAGATGGAAAAAACGCTTTGGTGGACACACGGCTTTACGGTTGCTTGTGAAGGCACGTCTCAACAGGTAAACATGGGCTTCTCTCAATAAAATGTCCAACAAATTAGAAATATTTTTCGCTGTGTTGATATATTTGTCATAAGCAAGCAGATGAGTAAACTAACCCTGATCAACGTAACTGCATCAGTCACATTTTTTTAGCCTATGACGCACCACCCAGCATACCCGTTTAAAAAAAAGTCACCGCTCGCCACTGATATATATATATATATATGGAAGTCAGTGGGGATTATCATGTTTCACACTGTTCATAATTTACCCGGGATTAACCATTACCTGCAATGTAACATAACAAGTAGGTTAGGCCTAATGGTAACATTGTTACATGTCATAAACTGACATTATTATTCATTGTTACATTCCTAAATACGGTACCCTGGGTTACCGTTCCTATTTGCATATTAGCGATGTCAGTGTCATTGGATAAACTCAAATTGTCGCGTTTTCTGTCAAACACCGAATTTACTGTTTATATACAATACTCAGTGTTTCTGTGACTGTCTAAAGCACGTGAATATGATGCATGCTATTGGTTAGCCGTTGCTAAGCTAATATTCTAACACCGCATCTAACACCACAAAAGCGGTGCTAACCCAGCTCCAGAGCAAGGTTTCATAACCCTGCTTCTAAATTACAAGTGTGAAATGTTACTTTACCAGGGGTTAAAAGCGGTGTTTAGAATGAGGGTAACCCGGGGTTAAGCGCAGTGTAAAAAAACCTGTTCGCTACCAAAATTTTTACAAAATATCTTAATTTGTGTTCAACAGAACAAAGAAACTCATATAGGTTTGGAACAACTTGAGGATGAGTAAATGATGACACAATTTTAATTTTTGGGTGAACTAACCCTTTAATACATGACAATAGCAATGCAATTTTATTTCACATGATTAAAATGAATTTATTTACAAAAGCAAAAAGAAATGAATTGCAAGTGGGAAAACCTTTGAAAAGACCAACATTTCCTTCCTTCGCCATTTGCCGTGTCATTTCTCAGTAAGTATTTTGAGACCTCGAACCCTTTGGCAGAGCCACTGACCTTTTCTGCCTTTTAAGTGGCAGAGCCGCACATTAATCATTAATCAGCTTACAGCACACTGGAGTTCACAGTTCTCAGCCAATTTTCACAACCAATGAATCCATGTGGCTTTTCTGAGAGATCAGTTATGTAATTGTGACCCCTGTGCATGAGCAATAGAGACATAAGGTGGTTTAAAGGCAGAGAGGACCACAGCCTTAAAACTTTGATCACACACTCCAGTTGTAATTCCAAATCTGTCAAGCATGTCTGTCCACTCAATCACACTCCATAGAGGTGGCATCTGGTGCCCCCTGTAGTTGGTGTTTGATTGGAAACCAAACTGCAAAGGTGCATTTGTGGATGTAATCATGGGCCTGCATGCATTATAATATATGACCAGCGTACCATGTAACGTGAGCTATGTAATGAGATTACTTTTTCAAGTAACTAGTAATGCATTACTTTCAAATTTAAAACAAAATAGTTACATTTTCAAATAAGCAATGCAAGTTACTTTGTTTTTCCATTGACTGACACCTCTCCTGTCCTCATGTTGAGAGAAATCGTAAGATGCAGAGGTGTTGTGTGCGCACTGTAAACATGATACGACAAAGATAGAAATACATATTCTCCAATAGAACATATTGGTCTTCTCCAATAGAAAGACTCTCCAATGCCTGAAAACATGAATATTAGAAGTTAACCCCTCAAAAAATAAATCTTAAGATCTTTTCCATGCTATCACAATGAATAGGAACTGGAGCTGAACTTCTAGGAACTTGCACAAACTCTCTATAACAAATGAGCTGTTTATATTTTCATATATTGGTGTGAGAGCAGGGTGATGTGTAAGAACAAAACTCCTAAAGTTAGACTTGGACTGTGGCCTTGCTGTGGAGTGCAGAGTGAAAATTCAAATCTATGCAGAGCTATTATTCAGATGGAAGGTGTCTGTGCGTGTGGGCAGGGCTGAATGGCTCAAGGGAGTAAAATTGAATCTGTGGTCTTGTAGCTCTGCTACTCTTAGTCTGCTACCTCTGACAGTGACGGATTTTGTTCTGATGGGAGAGTGTCATACCATCATTTCTAATCTCTCTCTTTCTTTTTCACTCACACACACACACACACTCATATGCACGCAAATACACTGTTGCTTAATCTGTGAAAACCTAACTACAAACCACATTTAACATTTAACAATGGATAGTTCAACCAAAAATGAAAATTCTGTCATCATTTACCTACATCCATATGACTATCTGTGGAGCATAAAAGGTGGATTTTTACAGATTTCCTGCTGCTTTTTTTCCATATAATGAAAGTGAATGGGGACTGGAGCTTTTATGCACCAAAATTTTTAAAAAAGCACATAAAAAGTGACCGGTAGACTCATGTAATAGATAAAGTATTAAGTCCTCTAAAGTTATACAATTGTCCGAAGAACAGACTGAGACTTAAAATGTTATTTGCTATAAAAATCTCTGCTCTTAAATCAAATGTGGCACCATTGATGTCAATGACTTCTGGTCATATGACTCGTGAGAGCCAATGATGTTTTGCATCACTGACATCAAAATGCAAATACAAATATAGTAGGCTTGTTCGACTTCATGCGGCGCGGAAAAGATCGGATCACATGTGCCATCAAAGTACCGCGAGAGCAAAACGAGACCAGCCGCCTGGCTGTGAAAGCCTTGATAACAACACACTTTATTCTCAGATTCTGTGATGACAAGGACGATGTGTGTTGCATGTTTTTTTTCTTAGACAAGTTCCTGCATTTAACCAATCTTGATATTGAATATCTGATATTCAAAACATGGGAATTTCAATCGCATCCACCTCTACGGCTACAGTCAACGCAAAAATGTGTGGTCTGCCATGAATGACATTGGTTCAGCACAGATCTCGCCAGCCGGTGGCAGGCTAGTGTAGTTCATCTCGAACAAGCCTATTGTCTGTGTTAGTGATGGAAAGTCCGGTTCTCTTTCGTGAACCAGTTCTTTTGGACAGTTTGTTTCAATGAACTGGTTCAAAAAAAACGGATCACCTCACGTAATGATGTCAGTTCTATCTTCCTGGTGGATGAAAATACATACAAACACATTCAAATAAAGTAATTTGTAATCATAACTTCAGTTAAATAATAAATAAAGTGGCATTGTTATCATCTTGAATAAGTGGTAACACTTTACTTGAAGGGGTGTGCATAAGACTGACATGACACCTTCATAATCATGACATGACACATGTCATGAATATGAAGGAGGTTTTATGAATGTTTATGACAACTGTCATTAAGTGTCATTCGCTCAATTATGTCATTTTTAATGCAAAGATGACATTGTTTGAGATGTCCGAGTTATGACAACTTGACATAAACCAACACATCATAACCTGTCAGTGTCTTTGTCATGACAGTTTGACATTATTTAGCTTTATGGGTTAACATTGCATTAAACTGTCATGTGGTTGGTTTTGACATGAGGCCATTATAATAGTGTCATGAATATGTATCTTGAGCTCAAGTACAGTGGTACAAATTGAACTTGTCATTAAAATGTCATTAAGTGACAATACTCTGACAAATAATTTTATAACAGCGTCATGACTATTTTTCATTTCATGTTTTTTTTTTGTTTTTTGTTTTTTTAAGTTTCCACCAACAGAAGGTCAGATAATAGACAATTTCAAATTTCGTAAAAAAGATGACACTGTTATAAAATAATGGTAACACTTTATTTTAGGGTCTTTTAACTAGTTGCTTATTACTATTAGCATTCATATGGCTAAAATATTGGCTGTTTATTAGTACTTATAAAGCGCATATTAATGCCTTATTCTGCATGATCTTATTCTACATTCTTAATCCTACCCAATACCTAAACCTAACAATTAACTATAATAAGCAGTAAATTAAGAGTTTATTGAGGGAAAAGTCATAGTTAATCATTTATATATGTGTTCCCTATACTGAAGTGTTACCAAAATAATGTAATGTAATGTTAACCCATAAAGCTAAGTAGTTTTTTTAAGTTTGATAATTAATCTGCTATGTCATGTTTATGACACAGGGTTTCCGCGGGGTCTTAACAAGTCTTAAAAAGTCTAAAATTCTGAACTGTAAATTTAAGGCCTTAAAAAGTCTTAAAAACGGCCAGATTTTCATCCGAGGTCTTAAATTTCATTTAGTCAGGTCTTAATTTTTTTTTACCCATTTCCAGAAACGCTACCTGCTGAAAGTTATTACAAAGTAGCAAAAAAGTAGCGAGTCGTAGTTCTTTCTGGGGTATATTGGTGTTGGTATACGCGGTGATAAAACTACAAATCCCGTGATAAATGCAAAACCTGCCCGCGAAATACGTCTGCGTCTCCTCAGAGTTTGTTAAAGTTCGGCTACGTGTGGAAAATGGGAAAATGTACTTTCAACGAGACATGGCTAGATCACAGCGATTTCTGCTGTTGGTTACCCAGCTCCAGGTACGAGGCTCACTGCAAACTTTGCAAAAAAAAAAAAACAGTTAGGGAGTCTGGGTGTGAAGCGGTGTAAAGGCGCTGGAGTCACACGCCAGAGCGGAGAAACACAAGCTAGCCGCAAAATGCCTTCAGCGGACCAATTAGCCTCACCACTGCCGTCGTCCTCCTCAATGCCTGGTCCCTCCGGTCTCCAGCGCAATATCATCGCAGCTCCGTCGAACAACCTTCGGGGTACTTTTGGATCGACTGACACATCGAAAGCCGAGGTGCTTTGGATACTACACACGGTGACTAAACACCACTCATTTAATAGCAACAGTGAGATTAGCGATCTCTTCCAAGTGATGTTCCCTGATTCAGTAATCGCGAAGACGTTCTCTTGCGGGCCCAACAAGATCGCTTATGGCGAGATTTGGATAGGGGGAGTTTATAAAGAGGGAATTGATTCGTACTCTTACCGGGCCGTATGTCGTAATGTTCAATGAAAGCCAAAATCACACACACACACACACACACACACACACACACACACACACACACACACACACACACACACACACACACACACACACACACACATCAGATAATCCATGTTAGATAGATAGATACTGTAATTATCCCGAGGTAACTATCTATCTATCTAAAATGGATTATCTGGTGTGAGTGTGTGTGTGTGCACGCTAACGTACATTGGTTGTTACATGGGTTGGAGTAGCCTGTTCAATCTTTATTAGGCTATTAATATGCTGTTTTGTAATGTAAATAAATATGAGATGAAATCTATTCTATTTGAGGGCAAGTTTGTTTTAGCCTATTTTCATTTTGGGCCTAAGGCTTTGGGCATTTGGCACATTGATGTGTGTGGAAGGTTACTAATGTGACTGCTTTATCTGTAAATTAAATTAATGCTTTTTCAATGACTGAATTCATTGAAATAAAATGTTTTTCCAGAATTTCTTTGATTTTAATATTTTTGGTAATGCGTCGTGTAGGTCTTAAATTTCAATCTTTATGGTCTTAAAATGTCTTAAAAAGGTCTTAAATTTGACTTACTGAAACCTGCATAAACCCTGATGACAGGTTATGATGTTTTGCTAATGTCAAGTTGTCATGACAAAGACACTGACAGGTTATGATGTGTTGGTTTATGTCAAGTTGTCATAACTCGGACATCTCAAACAATGTCATCTTTGCATTAAAAATGACATAATTGAGCGAATGACATTTAATGACAGTTGTCATAAACATTCATAAAACTTCCTTCATATTCATGACACGTGTCATGTCAAGATTATGAAGGTGTCATGTCAGTCTTATGCACACCCCTTCAAGTAAAGTGTTACCGAATAAGTTTCTTAAATTTATTTTGCAAAAGCACACATTACAGGCACATGGTGTGCAAACACTGTTTTACATGTCTTAATATAAAGTAAATAAACTAGTCTTCATCAACCTTTTTACAGAAACCATCCAGCTCATAAAGCTTAAGATATAACATGCATACACAATAGTTTGACTGAACAGTTGTATGTTCATGTTAAAATGTTGTTTAATAAAACTAGTTGTATTTGCATCTTCCAGTACATTTTATTTGTTATTAAAAAAACGTACATTTCGCCAAATTCACACCCTCGTTCAAGTCCTCGTTCACCCGTGCTCATAGTATCGGCACAGCATCAGTTGTCCAAATGAAACAGTTCGGTTCAGACGCGGTGCTATCACGCATGCTCAGTATCTCCAGCTCATCGGTTCTCAGTATCGAACGTGTCTGAAAGTTCGGTTCAGACTCAGAGATGGTGCTATCATGCATGTCCAGTATCTCCAGCTCATCGGTTCTCAGTATCGAAATTGTCTGAAAGTTCGGTTCAGACTCAGAGATGGTGCTGTCATGCATGCTCAGTATCTCCAGCTCATCGGTTCTCAGTATCGAATGTATCCGAAAGAAACAGTTCTTGGTTCTATACTGGTGATTCGAGAACCATACTTTCATGCATGCTCAGTATCAGCTGCTCATTCTCATCATTTCTCTCAGCACAGCATGTCTGTTCATGCTGTGTGTTTGAGTTACTGGAGTAATATATACTCTGGGATATTTGTTTATTTCGGGTCAGGCGTGTCTGAAAGTGAATAACTTCAAAAAATTGTGGATAAGTGCTGACTTGAGATGCAAACTGGAACGATTTAGTCCGATTTAGTGAACCGGATCACTAGTCTGTGTCTGAAATCACATACTTTATTGAGTAGGTACTTATTTTGAATGCGTATATAGTATGCATGTAATATGGAGGTACTACATTCGCCATGTTGTCATTATCATGTGACCTACCAGGATCAGTTGTGTTGCTATTCACAAATCCTCTCCCGTCGCCTCATGGGATAGTAAAGTGTCCATCACATGCAAAATTGGGTCAACCGGGTACTTTTTGCCTACTCTTTTATGATTACTGTGCATTCAGACATACTTCTTTTGCCACATACTGTTTTTCGCCTGCTATATAGTAGGGAGTATGCAATTTTGGATGCAGCCATTGTATATCTTCAACAAATTTCGAATATAGTCATATGGACCACTTTTATGCTGAATTTCTCTTTTCCATTTTGGAGCTTATAGGGGATGTCTAATACTATTTCATGCATTCTGACTTATTTACACTGTTAAAGAGTTGGATTCTCATGCTAAACATGGCCAAAGTTTCAAAAAACAATTGGGTGTATGACGTTTTTTTGTGCCAAATACACTCCTTCAGGGTTTGTATAAATTTCGTAAGGTTTTTTTTTTGTTGAGTATGGCAGTGTATGACATCAAAAAGTGCGGAATTCCTTGTATGGGCACTTCTCCCAGAAGAGCGCATGCACATCAACCAGAGCGAGAGAAAGCACGCCTATCAATGTGCTTTGTTCGGGTTACGGAAGTTGTCGGCAGCGCTGCACAGGACTGGCTCAAGAACGATTTGTCATTTTGTTTTTAGACCACGAAATCAGCAATGTCACCAAAGAAGTGTGTTTTTGTTTGTGAGGGAAAGATAACCTTGTTCAGCTTCCTAAAGAACCCAGCGTTAAGGGAACATTGGATGCAGTTTGTTTTTCCAGGGCAGCAACGGAGTTGTGGACTAATGTTTTATAAGCAAGGCCCAGTTCGACGATGGATTTGCAGATTGTTTGAAACTGAAAGATGGAGCGGTCCCAGTGATAAAAACATCCTTGTCATGAGTCTGAACTGCAGGCTGTAAGTAAAACCTCATCAAATGTTTTTGTTTTGTTGATAATCGGTGCGTAAGTGCATAATGTTAACAACACAAACATATATAGTGAATCAAAAGTTATCCAGGGAAAATGCAATGATGTATTGTGTGTTTAAATACATTTGTTTAGCTGACCACCATACAGTGCCCTCCACAATTATTGGCACCCTTAGTAAATATGAGCAAAGGCGGCTGTGGAAATAAATCTGCATTGTTTATCCTTTTGATCTTTCATTCAAAAAATTCTAACCTTTCGTTGAAGGAAAACCGTTGAAAGTGGGGGGAAACTCACATTATGAAATAAATGTTTTTCTCCAATACACGTTGGCCACAATTATTGGCACCCCTAGAAATTCTTATGAGTAAAATATCTCTGAAGTATATTCCCATTCATATTTACATTTTTTAGCACACCAGAGTGATCATGAACATGAAATTGTCCAGCCATGACTTCCTGTTTAACAGGAGTATAAACATGAGGAAACACAAAGGCCAAATTTCCTTAATCATTCATCACAATGAGTAAAACCAAACAATATAGTTCTGATGTGCAGCAAAAGATTGTTGAGCTTCACAAAATAGAAAGTGGCTGTAAGAAAATAGCTAAAGCATTGAAAATGCCCATTTCCACCATCAGGGCAATAATTAAAAAGTTCCAATCAACTAAAGATGTTACAAATCTGCCTGGAGGAGGACGTGTGTTTAAATCGTCCTAATGCGTGGTGAGGAGGAGAGTTTGAGTGGCCAAAGACTCTTCAAGGATCACAGCTGGAGAATTGTAGAGATTAGTTGAGTCTTGAGTCTCAGAAAGCCTAAAAAAATTATCAAACAGCACCTACATCCCCACATGTTGTTCGGGAGGGTTTCAAGAAAAATCCTCTGCTCTCATCCAGAAACAATCTCCAGCATATTCAGTTGTCAGACAAGACTGGAACTTCAAACTGGACCGGCTTCTATGGTCAGATGAAACTAAAAAAAAGAGCTTTTTGGCAGCAAACCCACCAGATGGGTTTGGTGCACACATGGATAAAAAGTACCCCATGTCCACGGTTAAATCTACTGCTGGATCTTTAATGTTGTGGGCCTATTTTTCTGCTGGAGGTCCTGGACATCTTGTTCAGATACATGGTATCATGGATTCTATCAAATACCAACAGATAAAAATCAAAACCTGACTGCTTCTTCTAGAAATCTTATAATGGGCTGTGGTTGGATCTTCCATCAGGACAATGATCCAAAACAAACATCAAAACCAACACAAAATGTGTCACTGAGCACAAAATGAAGCTTCTGCCATGGCCATCTCAGTCCCCTGACCTGAACCCTAAAGAAAATGAGTGGAGTGAACTGAAGAGAAGAAGCACCATCATGGATCTGGAATCTGAAGGATCTGGAGAGATTCTGCATGAAGGAATGGCCTCTGATCTCTTGTCAGGTGTTCTCCAAACTCATCAGGCATTATAGGTGAAGACTCGGAGCTGTTATCTTGGCAAAAGGAGGTTGCAAAAAGTTTTGAATAAAAGGGTGCCAATAATTGTGGCCAATGTGTTTTGGAGAAAAACATTCATTTCATAATGTGAGTTTCCCCCCACTTTCAATTATTTTCCTTAAATGAAAGGTTATAATTTTGTGAATTTTTTGAATGAAAGATCAAAAGGATAAACAATTCAGATTTATTTTCACAGCCGCCTTTGCTCATAATTACTAAGGGTGCCAATAATTGTGGAGGGCACTGTAAGTGCTATACTCCATAGGTACTACTCTATAGTGCTACTCTATAGGTGCTCAAAATTAACATGAGATTTATGTTTTTAATAACACAAGGGTAGGTATATTATGAGAGAATTTATTTATTGGTGACCAATTCCTTTAACAGACTTAATGAAGAAAGCTAGAAGCATTTATACTCGCACAAAAAAAAAAAATCAAATACAATATATTCATTTGCTGCTTAATTATTAATTATTCCTTGAAAAACTTGGAAAAGCAGGTGATTTAGAGTTTTAAATCAGATGAACTTGTGCCCACCTGGCCTCGCGTTGCCACCCACGGCGTGTCACTCACACAGGAAGTGATATTGGCTGTCCTGTCGCTGCTTGTTAACAGCTGGTTCACTAATGATCCTCCGCCTGTCGGCTCGCGGTGCAGCGTGGAGGGAGAGCCGCAAGCGCCGTCCTCATCAGTCCTGTCGGGCCGTCTCAGCACACTGCCTGCGGGGAAAAGACCCTCGGCACTGCACGCCAGTGAGCTGCAGGTCTCACGTCATGATCGAGCAGATCAAGGGTGATTGTAATTAGACAGTGACATCGGGTGGCTGTGGGATGCTTGTAATGAGGGCCATGGGGTGGTCTTGTGTAGAGACAGAGTGAGAGAGAGAGAAGCGGAGATATCATGCATTTATGTTTTATAAGGATTACCGGCAAAGGTCAGGCCAGAGTCTTGCTGATGCTCAACAGCTATAGAGTACAGAGTGCTAAACAAAAGGAGGACAGAGGAGAGACAGAGAAACTCAGGAGGAGACAGCTTGACTCTGCCACTCTATGGCCTCTGACAGGCAGGACTGACTGCTTGTCTGTGTGCATATGGCTGTGTGGAGCAGAGTGATTGGATGATCTACAGTAAGTAGGGTGGCAAAACTTTGACATGCTGTGCTTTAACTGTACAGCACTAAGACTGATAATAATTAATATACCTCACATAGATTCATACTGTAACATTTTTAGCCACAAATTATGAAATGAAAGTAGGCCGCATGCTTCTGGTAAGATGTGTAAGCAACTAATAGTAATATATTTTTCCTTTGAACAAAAAAATGAGAATGTACTGTAGATGTATGGTAAATTACCCCCCCCCCCCCCACTCATTTCATATTTTTAATATTAAACATTTTCAGTAATTGTTTAGTCATATAGCTGTAATTTCTGTGGAAAATTCATATTCTTTACAATAATTCATATGCGGATATAAAAATATTTTGCCCATGACTTATTAAATAAAGCAACCCCCCCCCCCCACACACACAAACAAAAAAAGTAGCTGTGGGGTAAAGTGGGCCGCATGCTTCAGGTAAGACATGCAAGCAACTAATAGTGGTATCTTTCCCAATCTTTCCCATTTATATGGTGGAAATACGGTTGAAAATACCATTGTTTCTACCACATTAAAAACAAACATGCAAAAAAACATCACTTCACTACATTAAAATTTGGAACATTAAACATTTTACAGGCTGATTTATGCAAAATTTGCAAAAAACAAAAAAACAAAATTTAGAATGGGATTGTGCATTAGTAAATGCCCCTGATTTAAACAAGAACAACTTAAAGGGATAGTTCACCCATAAATGAAAATTCTGTTTATTCACCCTCATACATATCCACATTTTGAATTTTGTTGTTTACAATTATTTTTCTTAGGGCTGCACAATTTATGCAATTTTATCGCACACGATTTGGCAAAAGCTGTGATTATTTTGTGCGCAGCTTGTCAGAGCTGTACGGCTCTGTGATCACTAGTAAATGCTTCTCCATCTGAAAGCCAGAGGGCGCTCTTGCGCAGAAACTCCAAATATGCCCTGCCGTAGAAGTAGATAACACGCATCATTACAAGAAATCCCTATGGGCATCATACTCTCGCTGTAGCTGAATAAACAAGATTGAAATGCTTTGATTGATTAAATATGACTAATAAACACACAACTGCCTTATTCTGTGTAAGAAGCCACATCAGGATGCTCAGCTGTCGTTATGAAGTGAGTTTGGAGTAAAAACGTAATATAATTTTGTCTTTTGTTGGACAAGATGTTAATAAATGCTTCTCATGTCTGGAAAGATGTTTGATGCGTGTTGCTTTTTCAAACTCAAACTCACAGTGCTTTCAGATGGATTAGCATTTGGAGCCATACTACATTGGCAAGCTGCACATAAAAAAATAATTGCAGCCTTTATGATTTCAAAAATGGCGTTTAAGAGCGATTTCAATGTTATTTTTCGTATCGTGCAATAAAGTGCAGCCCTAATTTTTGTCTATATAACAGAAGTCAGTGGGGTCCAAAACAACATTAGACCCCATTGACTTTAATTGCATAGACAAAATATCTTCTTTTGTTTTCATTTTTGGGTGATCAGTCCCTTTTAGTTGTATCCCACTCTCTCATATCAGTCATCAACAGTGAAAACTTTCTATAGAATTATCCCAGTCATTTACTTCCATTGATTATTTTTGTTTTTCACATATTTCCTGACTGAAACAGATGGAACGACTCGTGGGCTTGTACATACCGTCCAGTATTAAAGTGCAGAAACATTACAGGACTCAAACCTGTGTCTCAGCTGGCTGTGATATATCAGTCTCTCCAAAGTACAGACCATGCTCTACACTCACACAAATACATACATTGTTTAAGCCTTCCACCTCACAGATTACAATATTATTTCCTGGCAGATTGCGAAATGATTCATATTTATTACCGCTTAATATAACAATTTTTCTTATTTATCTGTCAGCTGGAGCCAAAATACATAAATCAAATATATAGGGATGCAGACTGTAACAATATGTAATTACCACAGTGTCTGGGCCCTCTCCCAATAAACACAATTACAGTGACGCATATTGCTCATATTGGGTCAGATTTTACAGGGCGGCAGACTTTTATGATTCTCACACAGTCTCCGTGTTTATGTGCCGCAGTGTCTCAGAGTGACCGATGCATCGGCTCTTGTTGTACGCTTCCTTAACAGAATCCAGAAATGAAACGCTGTAGCGTTCAGTGCATTCAATCTAATGTACATCCTTGAGTCATGAAGTATTTTAATGTGATTTTTTTTTAATCGCATGAATTATAAGTGTAATTTGCATCTGGAGATGACAAAGCAATCAAACTCAAGCAAAATCAACTAAATAATTGACTAAGACTGAACCAATGCAGAGACAGAAAAATCTTTTTTTCTTACTAGTTCAATCCTCAGCTTTTCTATACCTTAATGTCTTGGTTATTTTTTTCCTCTGTGAGAAAATAAAAAATGCCCAGAGGGACTTTCTGATCTTGTATGTAAAAACATGTTATGCCTCGTCTCCAACTCTATTCACTGCATCCAATAACACACCCACTAATAAATGCGGCTCTATTGACAGAGATAACACCATGCAGTTGCCTTTGGCCTCTTTTAAAACATACAAATAAACAATTATATCAGGGGTCCTCCTGTGGAATTTGAAAGAATATGTTCCCATGTTGAATTATGAGCAACTCTGTGGTGTAATATGAGGCAGCTGGTGACTTATGAAACAGATATATTGCTGTAGCTCCAGTTTTCGCTTTCAGGAGACTGAAGGGCATTTCATGCTATTAACCTCCGGTCTGGGAGAAAATTCAGCTGGGTGCGTGATTGAAATGCTTCTCATGGCAAGGGCCTTGTAGTGAGGTCCCTGATTGTTTGCCTTGTTCATTTCTGTAATTCTCTTCATCATGGGGCTCTCAGAGAATCTATTAAAAGCACATGGCAATATTTTTAAAGGTTAAGCTCAGCTTTTCAGCCTCACCAATCAAGCAAGATGAGTTTTAGATGAAAAACAGCCATTATTTGGAGGTTAGCTGCTTCTCAGGGTAGTCGCTCCCTTTGTTTCAGCCCATGGGAAGATGGCTATATATTTAGGGTTCAAAATTTGCCATTTTGAAACATTAACTCTAAACGCATTTCTATTCAAATACTTAGTGTTTGCTGTTCAAATGGCTGCTTTGTAACTCTGAAATGTAATGCTTGGTGTCTCTTTTAAATACTGTATATTGGCTAGATAAACATGATTCCCATGAGTAAAAATGCAGTATCATATAACAACAGTAGGGTGCGATGTTGCATAACTAAACTGACACACATGCTCATGATGTCACTTGATCAACATATGCTCCCTCTCTTGTTGATAACATGAAATGTTTTGTTTCAAATGCATCTTTGCTTTCAGCATGTTTTTGCCTGTTTTTCCCAAATATTTTATTGCTAACATGAAAATTAATATAATACAATATAATGTAATGTAATATATAGTTTGGAAAGTGTGTGTGTGTGTATGTATATATATATATGTATATATGGGTCATTGATGAATAAGGTTTTTAAAAGTGTAAAAAAAAACATAATGGAGATCCAATTCATTTTAAAGTTTTATTAAGTGTTAACAACGAGATTGTGTTTTTTATAATCAATTAACACTGCTTTTGTCTTTTTTTTTACAAGATGGACAAAATTTGTCACCAAAAGTCATTCGGTTTAACCAAAATTTCCGGTGACTGAATGACGATATTTTCAAACAGTGCTAACAGGCTGATATCTAACTAGCTAGTTAGCTTGCTAGTTAGCTGGCATAAGGACAATCAAACATTTTATATTTAGTACAAACTTTTTAAATATTTCAGCATTTTCCTTGTTTTATAACGGTTGTACTGAATGACCTGATGTTTCAGGACATGCGTGTGAGCAAGTAAAGACATGAATTTTTCAAATAGTTAAAAGAGAGTTACTTTGCTTCATGACCATGTGGTCCTTTGCAGGTGTCTGAATGATGTCACATCCTGTCACATGATATTGACTGCATGACTTGATCCAAAATGGCCCCTATATATTGGTTACTCTGAGTGACATCAATGAAATTGCATTTTGGACTATGTTGATATATGATCATCATGCCAAAATAAAACTGTATTGCTGTATTGGTCTTTGGACGGTTAAACTGAATGATCTATATATATATATATATATATATATATATATATATATATATATATATATATATATATATATATATATATATATATATATATATATATATATATTCCAAACATTAAATCCTTGATTCAACCAGCATTGAAACTTTTTTTTTTTTGGTATCTGTCATCTGTCTCTTCTCACTTTCCTCTGCCCTCTCTTGCCTGTTCTTGCTCTTGTACCCTTAAGTGCATATTTGTGAAGTTTGTGGTTATTTTTCCTGCATTAAATGTTTAATTAATGTTAGGGTGAAAGGGGTACGACGTTAATAAATTAAAAAAATGAAGAGCAAAATAATATGCAGTTAGTTTCAGGTTTACAAGTCCTCAAAGCATTTAGTAAGAGCACTAATAAAACTTTGATAGTGTCTAATTTTGACTATTTAAAGGTACATATTTTATATTTCTCTGTTAAACATGTGACACATCTATAATTCTGATATTTTACATTGCCAAACCTGACCAGACAAAGATTTCCAATAATACATTGCACCGCTCCTGATTGCTGCTGGAAAACTATTCGTGTTTATAAGGAAAATCCATCTCTTTTCAGGAATTTGTTTTCAACCACACACATTACAGTAATTGGTTGCTTTTTAAAGAGAAACTTGATCCAGTGTGTGTGTGGATAATTATACAGTTTTTGGTTTCTCTCTAGAAGAATTTTCTTCCCCCTCTTCTCTTCTCATGTACTCAGTCACAAACTCAGCGGCACACCCACATAAACACACAGACACAGAGCCACAAACTCACACACACTCAGCCAGACACTAATCAATGTTACCACAGTGAGGCTGATTGGTTTACAGACACACGTTTAGAGACCAGCCTCCACACTTCTCAGTATGTCTTATTGGCCAACAGTATTTAGTTTGTTTGGACAGCTAGCAGTCTTGGCTAACCACTGCTAATTAGGCCCCATAAAGCTGTACTGGAACAAACAGTGCATGCTAGCTGAGCTTTAAATCAACACTCGGCGTATGCTGAAAGGAACATAAATTACATTTTAATTGCTCCCACTAATTCCACGAGGAACATGTTTGCTGAGATCAAAATGATCATAATTAAAAATGCTCCGTTTCATTTCATTTCTCATCCCCTTTTTTGTACCGTCATGCAGGGCAAATGAGAAATGATGAAATATCCCTCTCATTAAACCCTCTTTCTATGTTTCTTGATGAAGTGTAAGGTAAGATTAAATTGCTTTATAAGAATTATGAAATAAACCTACTTAGCCATGTGTAGACCAATTTACAGCCATTGGTGCTAAGACGAGAGCATACCATGACACTTAGATCTATTAAATCTTAAAAGTTTGCAAAAAACTTTAGAAAAAAAGTACTTAAAGGGATAGTTCAGCTAAAAATGAAAATGCAACAACTGTTCATAGTGATCACATACGACAAGGATAAAAAAAAAAAGCACTATAAAACCACCATAAATGAAGACACGTGTGGTATATTAAAAGTTTTCTTATTCACTGAAAATCTTACTCTAATTGAAGTTTGTGTCAAAATAGGTGTCAATCAAATACTAAAACAGCATTGATTCTCAATTGTAGGGTGAATTCAGGGTGATTGTGACACTTTTTGCCACTGAGATGACTTGGAAAAAAGTATCCCGATCAACCTGAATTCACTCTATATTTACATATAAGTAGTATCGTCTAATTTATGATATGTTAGTAAATAATGACAGATTTCACATTTTGCATGATATATCCCTTTAAATTCTGCTCAAGCTCTTTAGGTCAAAAAAAAAAAAAGAAATATGGAAGCCCAGAGGCTGGAAAATCTGATAAGCACGATGAGCGTTCCAGATGCTTTAAATGTCTTTATTGAGACACACTTTTACAGTGCGTTTGTCTATTCTGTCTGGAGTCACTGTGAACCACATGGAGCATGCTGGAACCATTACATATCTAAATTTACAGCACTGTTCTTGTCCAAGGCCATATTTTGTAAGCTATCTATCCATAGAGCTGCCTACAGGCCCAGTTAACATACCAAAACACCCCCACAAACATACAGCATACATATCCATAACCGTCTGCATGTAGAGACTGCATCCGCGCCAAGCATTTTATTGACAACATATCCACACATAAACAAACAGCAATTCACACCACTTTACACAAACTTCACTGTTGTCTGAACGTGTGCAGGCTATGATATTTTTCCTGTGCCAGTGGTATTCATCTGTAACTAATATGAAGAGAGAATTTTTCTCTCCGCTGGCTGGCTCACACAGCCAGTTGTTTTCCATTTGTAGAAATGGCAATGCGGTCTTTTTCGTTTTCCCCCCATTTGTCAACTTTTGAACGCACATCTCTCATCACAGTTTGTTAATTGTTCCACATGTTACGGCTGAGCCAGCGAAAGCACACAAATGCTTCAGCCCACCAGCCTATACTGAGCCATGAATGCGGCTGCTGACTCTGTATATTTAGGTGGAGCGCGGTACACAGCTGGCTGAACGCATAGCTCTGGCGTCTATCGCAGGGAACGGCTGCAGCGGGTGATTGTGGGGAGTTTGAACATGATGGGAGGTCTCGGAAAGGTCAGGAGAGGAAGAGGCCGCTGTCGTATGCTGCCATCAGCTCTCGTTTTTGATCTGTTTCACTGAGACTTGATCATAATAGAATTGAGAAAAAGTAGATGGATGGATGGACACTCAAAAAATAAACAGATACAGTATAAATAGACACAAAGAGATAAATGGATAGACAAACAAATAAATAGGGACAGACAGAAGGATTAATTATTTAATAGAGATGGATGGACAGACAGACTGACACATGAAAGTATGGATAGATAGAGTTAGAGTATACTTTATTGTCCTTTTCAGGAATTTTGTTTTGGACTCAAAGCTGCAATAATACACAATCATACACACACAACACACAATAAACAATAAAGAGAGGGGGAAAATTACATCTTACTATTTAAAATATCAATAGATACAGGTAAAAATGATTTTTTATAACGGCTGCTTTTACAGAGTGGGACTCTATAAAGTTTCCCTGAGGGCAAAAGTTGATACATTGAGAATGGAATAAAACATGATTAGGATCACTCACTATTGTCTGTGCATATAGAGATAGAGACAGACGGATGGACAGATGAACTGATGGAAGGAGGGAAAATTATGAATGGATGGTTGGGTGGATGAATAAATGGAAGAAAATTAAGGAAGGAAGGAGAATTTTGGATGAATGGATGAATGGATGGATGGATAGATGGAAGAAAATTAAGGAAGGAGGGAAAATAATGGATGGATAGATGTAAAACATTAAGGAAGGAGGGAATATTATGGATGGATGGATGGATGGAAGAAAATTAAGAAAGGAGGGAAAATGATGGATGGATGGATGGATGGATGGATAGAAGAAAAGGAAAGAAGTAAAATTATGGATGAATGCATGGATGGAGGGATGGATGAAAGGATGAATGGAAGAAAATTAAGGAAGGAAAATTATGGATGGATGGATGGATGGATGGATGGATGGAAGAAAATTAAGGAAGGAGGGAAAATTATGGATGAATACATGGATGGAGTGATGGATGGATGAATGGAATGAAATTAAGGAAGGAGGAAAAATTATGGATGGATGGACAAGTGGAAGAAAATTAAGGAAGGAGGGAAAATGATGGATGGATGGATGGATAAATTAAGGAAGGAGGGAAAATTATGGATGAATGCATGGATGGAGTGATGGATGGATAAATGGAAGGAAATTAAGGAAGGAAAAAAAATTATGGATGGATAAATGGAAGAAAATTAAGGAAGGAAAATTATGGATGGATGGATGGATGGATGGAAGAAAATTAAGGAAGGAGGGAAAATTATGGATGAATACATGGATGAGTAATGGATGGATGAATGGAATGAAATTAAGAAAGGAGAAAAAATTATGGATGGATGGATAAGTGGAAGAAAATTAAGGAAGGAGGGAAAATGATAGATGGATGGATGGATGGATGGATGGATGGATGGATGAAAATTAAGGAAGGAGGGAAAATTATGGATGAATGCATGGATGGATAAATGGAAGGAAATTAAGGAAGGAAGAAAAATTATGGATGGATAAATTGAAGAAAATTAAGGAAGGAGAGAAAATTATGGATGGATGGAAGAAAATTAAGGAAGGAGGGAAAATTATGGATGAATACATTGATGAGTAATGGATGGATGAATGGAATGAAATTAAGGAAGGAGAAAAAAATATGGATGGATGGAATGGAAGAAAATTAAGGAAGGAGGGAAAATTATGGATGAATACATGGATGAGTAATGGATGGATGAATGGAATGAAATTAAGAAAGGAGAAAAAATTATGGATGGATGGATAAGTGGAAGAAAATTAAGGAAGGAGGGAAAATGATAGATGGATGGATGGATGGATGAAAATTAAGGAAGGAGGGAAAATTATGGATGAATGCATGGATGGATAAATGGAAGGAAATTAAGGAAGGAAGAAAAATTATGGATGGATAAATTGAAGAAAATTAAGGAAGGAGAGAAAATTATGGATGGATGGAAGAAAATTAAGGAAGGAGGGAAAATTATGGATGAATACATTGATGAGTAATGGATGGATGAATGGAATGAAATTAAGGAAGGAGAAAAAATTATGGATGGATGGATAAGTGGAAGAAAATTAAGGAAGGAGGGAAAATGATGGATGGAATGGATGGATGGATGGATGGATGGATGGATGGATGAAAATTAAGGAAGGAGGGAAAATCATGGATGAATGCATGGATGGAGTGATGGATGGATAAATGGAAGGAAATTAAGGAAGGAAGAAAAATGATGGATGGATAAATGGAAGAAAATTAAGGAAGGAGAGAAAATTATGGATGGATGGATGGATGGATGGATGGATGGAAGAAAATTAAAGAAGGAGGGAAACTTATGAATGAATGCATGGATGGAGAGATGGATGGATAGATGAATGGAAGAAAATTAAGGAAGGAGGGAAAATGATGGATGGATGGAAGAAAATTAGATAAAAGTATGGATAGATAGATAGAGACAGACAGATGGATAGATGAACTGATGCACAGACAGACGATGATAGATAGATGGACAGACAGACAGACAGACAGATGAGTTAATAGATGGAGAGATGGATGGACGGAGAGATAGAAAGATAGACAGCTAGATGAACAGAGTGACACATGACAGTATGTAGACAGATGGTAGATAAATGAAAGAAAGAAAGCAAACAAGCAACCAGCAAAGAAGGAAGAAAGAAAGAAAGAAAGAAAGAAAGAGAAAAAGAAAGAAAGACAGAGCAATTAAACGAGAAAGGGCTCAGCTGTGAGCAGCTCTGTTCAGATGACAGTAAATTGAAGATAATACAGAATTGAAGTGGGTTTGACGGCTCTCGAATGACTTGCACAGACTGTCTGAGCTCACAGACACAAGGACTGACGTGCGTCTTCACTCGCCCTGAACATCAGTCCTAATGACACACATCAGCATCTGATGCTCACGTGTGTTCAGGAGTCACACTTTCACCAAAACACACCAGGAATCCATGTGTCTGACAGGGTCCATGTCTCACCTCAAACATATGCCTCTTTTTTTTTTTTTTTTTTTTTTTTTGGTTAAAAAGCTAAACTGAGGCACAAGCTTAAAACCTAATTAATGCTCAGTGCAGAGATCATTAGCACACTGCATTCCAGAAGAGAAAAGTTCAGATTTGGGTGCTCGTGTTTCACTAATTCCCTCTTGACAGCGCTGTGGCACTTGTGCTTAGGAATGTGGAGAAGATTACACATTGCTTTTAATTATGGCAGCTCGTTTGCATATCTTTCTAAATCATAATATATGGTAATGAGCATTTTCCTAGCATTGAGAGTCCCAGGCAGCAAATGTGCCCTAAAAATGTCTGTAAATATTAGTTTTCCTGTCAGCTCAAAGAAATTCTCTTGAAATGTTTTTAAATAGCATCACTTCTATTTATTTTCCAGAAGAAAATTAAATGCATTGCAATTAAAATGAACATTAATTAGTGAGTGTAACTTTAGTTAGAGAGACATACAAATCAGCTACAGTTCTGAAATTTGACACAGGGTTTTTACAGAAGGCTGCCCAGTTCTCTGCAAATTAGAAAATATTTCCCTAAAAATAATGAAGTGATACGTGATGTGGCCTGACGGATAGTGCACATGCTCTGACATGTTCTGCTATAGGGTTGTTTCCTCATCTTACTGCTCCTCACTTCTTCCTATAGTCCAGTATCAATAATGACAAAACAATAATGACAAAATGACTCGTAGTAAACTAATTATATAAAAAAAAGTTTAAAAATCTTAAATTAAAAATGAAGGAGAACAAGAAACTGAAAGTTGGACTTCCTAACAAATAATATAAATATATATATATTTTAAATATATATTTTTAGAATGACAATTTATAATAGAACGCCATTATTTATACAACAAAACTCACTCTAAAAAAATGGTGCTATATAGAAGTAAAAGTGGTTCTTTTAAGTGCTGTATAGCATTAAATCTTGGTGCTTCAGTGGTTCTTCAGCGGTTCTTCACCGGTTCATTAATATTTTAACGATTTTAAAAAAAGATGAATCACTGTCTGGCCATCTGGGATTTTGGGATGGAGATAAAGGTTATGATTATAATTTGTTGGTAGTATTACACCACATCGTGTGTGTATATTAGAACCTTTTGTTGTTTTCTTGTGGTATGAGAGCATTTGGACCCGGAAGCAATGCCGCATGACGTCAGACTTAACAACCGAATAGCACCGCTACCATATACAGAACCTGTTAAGCCCCTGTATGGTTCTTCAGCAGTTCTTCAGTGGTTCTTTGGGGTGGTTAAGTTATAGCACCACTGCTGTACAAAGAACGTGTTAAGCCCCATTATGAGCCAAAGAACCACTGTTGGTGCTGTTTAGCACCATATTGTTGAAGAAATAAAATGTGATATGGCACCTCTTATGGGTTCTACATAGCACCATTTGACAAAGGTGCTGTAGAGCACCTTTAAAGATATGGTGCTACACCAAAAGTGGTTCCCCTATGATTACGAACAAAGAACCATTTTTAGTGCTATATAGCACCTTTTTTCTTTTTAAGAGTGTATGTTGTGAATATGCATCTTTTTGTAAACAACTAGACAGCGAATAGACCTTTGTAAGTTCCTGGTTCATTTCAAATTAGACATGACAGAGTCAGTTATGAACTCAGCAATGGCTCTGAACAAATCACTGATACTGATTCAAACTGAGTTGAGACATTTTTAATGAATCAGACATCACTCTTTGCGCTATGTAGTTGTGTGCATTAAACTTGCATCAAACATGCACATGAGACAATAGGCCATCTGACAAAACCGCATTTGAACAGAAGCTTTACTAACCAGACTTTAACAGCTTTTAAATGATTGTTGCGCATTTTCATTTATTGTCAAGCATCTGTCTGCATATATATACAGTGGCATGAAAAAGTATGTGAACCCCTTGCAGAATCTGTGAAAATGAGAATTATTTTAATAAAATAAGAGGGATAATAAAAAAATGCATGTTATTTTTTGTTTAGTACTGTCCTGAGTAAGATATTTTACATAAAAGATGTTTGCGTTTAGTTCACAAGACAACACAGTAGCTGAATTTATTAAAATAACCCCATTCATAAGTATGTGAGCCATTGATTCTCAATACTGTGTGTGGTTACCTGATGATCTATGACTGTTTTTATGTTTTGTGATGGTTGTTCATGAGTCTCTTGTTTGTCCTGAGCAGTTAAACTGAGCTCTGTTCTTTAGAAAAATCCTCCAGCTCCTGCAGATTCATCAGTTTTCAAGCATTTTTGCATATTTGAACCCTTTCCAGCAGTGACTGTAGGATTTTGAGATCTGTGTTTTCATACTGAAGACAACTGAAGGACTCAAACACAACTATTAAAAAAGGTTCAAACATTCACTGATGCTCCAGAAGGAAACACGATGCATTAAGAGCTGAGGGGTGAAAACTTTTGAACAGGATGAAGATGTCACAATTTTTCTTATTTTGTTTAAATATCATTGTTTTTCATTTAGTACTGCCCTTCGGAACCAACAGAAGATACTTGCATGTTTCCCGGCAGAAAAATTAAGTACAATTTACCTTGATATTTGAATTCAAAAGTTTTCACCCCTCGGCTCTTAATGCATCGTGTTTCCTTCTGGAGCAGATAAAAACATGCACTCTAAAAAAATGCTGGGTAGTTTCACTGAACTATTGTTTAAAAATTACTTTATTGCTTGCTTAAAATGAACACAAAGTATGTTGGAAATTTACATTTATTAATATGTTTAATAAAAAATAATAGAACAATAAACATTTATCAAATTGCTTATAAATAAATGTTCACCTTTTGATTATTATTGTTGCCTCTATAGTAATATGTGTCTGATTTTTAATTTCCAACCTATTTTGAGTTCATTTTAAGCTAGCCATATAGAATTTTTTAAACAATAGTTGGGTTAAATAAAACTGCACAGCACCACGTTGGGCAAACATTTAACCCAACCGCTGGGTTTGTCATTTTTAACCCAGCATTTTTTATAGTGTATAATTCCAACGTGGCAAAAAGTCTAAATTAAATCTGTTGATCATATAAAGCGATCGTGTCTCTTCAGAAGACTTGGATTAACAGCTTGATTCATATGGATTTATTTTACAATCTCTTTATAAACATCTTAATGCGACAGAAGAGTTTTGGGTGAAAAGACTTTCAATGAAGGGACAGAAGTCTCTCCGATTTAAATATCTTCATGTGTGTTTTAAAGATGAGCAAAAGTCTTATGTGTTTGGAATGACATGACAGTGAGTAAATGGACTATTTTCATTTTTGGGTGAACTATCAATTTAACCCTGCTGAAAAATCTAGCGTAAAATGTCTTTCTGAATTCCATGTTGGTCCAGGCTGGTTAATGCTGGTGTAGTGCTGGTCTAGTTAGTGGACCAGCATAGTCATGCTGTTCTCAAGCACTCCCACTTCCTATGCTGGGAAATTAGCAAACCAGCAACCAGCATACTGGTCTCGGCATGAAAAACATACATTATGCTGATAACTAGCAAAGCTATATTTTTCATATATAGAAAACATCTAAAAACATCTTGTAGATATTGAAATCACTTTGTGTCTCCCCATTGAGTGCACATCTTTTATTGAGTCCTACATGCAAAGATCATTTGATCCTTTCAATAAGTCCAGCATCAGAAAACATACTTAGACCTTCATAAATTATTTGATTCTCTAAAAGGTCTAAGAGCTGTGAAAGCATCGGTTGAGGTACAATTCAAAGAAACCAGGCGATCGGCAGAAAGATGCTCTTTATGCGTATCAAGTGTGTCAATCTTTGGAAGACACTCTCAGTCTGGAGATGGAGCTGAAGACATTTGTGCTCTGCGGGCAAGACAATGTGTTGACCCATAAACAAAGAAAGCGATCAGACTGAAGCACTTGTGTGGAGAAATAGCAGGGCTTTTAAACAGGACTGTAATCTGTATCTGACTGAAGGGAAGAGTGAGGGAGGTTTTAATATACTCCGGTACATGAGAGGAGGAAGCTGCCCGAGCACATCAGAATGTGATTTTTACACTCAAGTACACTCTGGACTCCTGCTTTTTACATTTTTTTTCTTCAAACAGAAGTGATAGGGCAGAGTGACCCTCTTGTTCTCTGCGGCGCTGTAGATCTCGTGATCCATCTGTTCAGCCATTGTACGTAAAAGCACTGAAGGCTGGGGAGAAGAGGTTGGGGGAGGAAAAGTGGAGAGGCCAGGTTAATTCACCCCAAAAAACTCCATTTTAAACCATACACAAGATAACAAGGATTAAACCATAAGCAATGATGGATTTTTTTTATTTAAAATATTTATACAATATTCATATATCCAAATACACATCATCTATGATGACCATGTCTTTCATTTAATAAATTTTATATATATATATATATATATATATATAGTACATATTTTGATGGTCCATTTTAAACATTCTACCATCTATAAGTAACTTTGCAACTACATGTCAACTAACTCTCATTAGAGTATTAGTAAACTGTTAGGTTAGGGTTGAAGTTTCAATGCAGCTTCAAAGGGCTCTACACGATCCTAGCCGAAGAATAAGGGTCTTATCTAGTGAAAGTCATTTTCTAAACCAGAAAAAAAAAATATATATATATACTTTTTAACCACAATTGTTTATCTTGCACTACACTGTAAAAAGTAACATGCTCTATCTACTCAATAAAATTGTAGCAACAGATTACAAGCAATATTATTAATAAAATTCAACATATAAAAATTGAGTTAGAATTAATCAAACTAATTCCTTAAAAGTCAACCATTTAAAATGTGTAAAATTAGCAAACACCATTACAAAACCCCACAAACTGCCATAAAAAGCAGAGTCAAACTGCCCAACTAAATGAAACACTGATCACCATAATAGTGACTAAAACGTTCAATAAAATCAACATCTAAACCTGTTAATTCTTGTGTTTCTCTTTGCTTCAGTGATTTTGCTTGTTATCATCAGATGTCTTAAATGTTCGCAATAAAAAATAAAGAGTTCTTAATTCATTTTTGACGTCTGTCTGTTATTCAGATATTTTTATTTAAATTTTACTCGTTTTAAATGGTTGATAATAATATTGCTTGTAATCTGTTGCCAAAATTTTATGGAGTAGATATAGCGTATTACTTTTTACAGTGTAGCTCTGCGATGCGCCACATGTTACGTAGTAACATTGAAAAGGTCACTCGTGAAGTAGGCGGAAGTACTGTCCCAGATAGGGCTGGGCGATATATCGCATGCGATTTTCATGCACATTTCGTCAGTAAAGCCGGTTCCCTGATTAGCGCTGAATCGCCATCACCTGCTTTCAAATGGAGCGCCATTTAATAGACAGAGCCGTAGTTCACTGACAAGCTACGCAATATCGCGTTCATTATTGCAGATGAATCGCCTTCGATAATGCCTTCGATATATCGCCCCGCCCTAGTCACAGCATTTACAAGTGTGGAGGAGGACCATTTAAAAGTCTTTGAATGACAAATATATATATATGTCTTTGTGTTAGTTTATTGTTTAAAATGGTCCTTTCGTGTGTATCCTGAATGTTTAAATATTTTGAAACAGAGGGTCGATACTTCCACCTACTTTCCAACATGATTACGTAATGCGTGGCACTTTGCCGAGCTAGTGCAAGATGAGCATTTGTGGTTAAAAAGTATATAGATTTTTATTTTATTTATTTACGTTTTAGAAAATGACTGATCGTTTCGCTAGATAAGACCCTTATTCCTCGCCTGGGATCGTGCAGATTCCTTTGAAGCTGCACTGAAACTGCAAATTGTACTGGTTGAACCCCATTGAAGTCCCATATGGAGAAAAATCCTGGAATGTTTTCCTCAAAAACCTTAATGAACATATTAGATGACATGTGAGTAAATTATCAGGAATTTTTAATTCTGAAGTATATATTTTTAAATATAAAATAATTTTATATATTTTTAAGTAAATATTTATTTATTTATTTATTTACTTTTTAATAAGATGTGTACACTCTCATGTAGGTGTAGGGAAAATGTTATTACTTTTCCATTTAGATGTTAATGGATATTGTTTTTCTCAGAACTCCCACTTAATGTTCTATTCAAGGCTGTATGGAAAACACTGTTTACATTTTCTTGAAAAACCTGGGAGGATCTCGTAACTGCTGGAGCTGCATTAATGAATTCATGAGTTTCTGTAGGGCCTAATAGAAGCACAATTGGAATGAAAAACAGTAATTGTGGAAAAATATCAGCTGAATGCGCTTCATCATTACCAGAGCCCTCACCTCGTTTCAGCCACAGTAGTCTTGCAAGTTTGATTGGACTGCACATATTACTTCACATAAAGACTTATCCACAGTATCAGTGCTGGCCCTTATGTATCTTTAAAAAGATTACACAAATGCTCATACACACTAAAGAGTAATCTGTTGGTGACCACAGATAGGTTGTCAGGTTAACAGTGCTATGTAAAGAAGGACCCATAAGTGAAGAGAGCCTTGTTGTTTATATCAGCACATTCAGAGCCTGTTGAGCCCCTACTGTAGTGTGGAGGAGAACATTGATTTTACTGTCATGAAAAAGCACTTACTTCCAGTGCCAGGTAGATCTATAAACCAGAGTAAGAGAAGTAATCTGCTCTGAAACTGTTGGTCTAGGGCAGAATGAACACAGTCCCAGCTAACAGGGAACATTCTCAGAACTTTAGCTAATGTTCTGGCAAGGTTAAAATGTTCCTTCAAATAGATCTGGTCTTTAATAATGTTGTTTTTTAGTGTGGAGACTGAAGCTGAGATATCGTTAAACCTCTTGTCCATATTGGTGCTAAGAGTATTAATAGCGACCATTAGGTCATCATTACTAACCGATGGAGCGGATGAGCTTGTGCTAGCATCCGCTCCTTTAGCGCCTTCGCTAGCTTTCATCGTCCTGGTTTCTTCCTCTTCTGCGCCTTTATCTCCTTTTTTTAGCTTTGCTCGGCTTTGTCATTATTCGAAGAACTGCGTGACTGAATTGGTATTGTTTTTTTCACTAATAAATGATTTAGGTGAGAAAATTAGGGAAGGTGAGGCAGAGCTTCAAAAAATGTGCCTATTCCATTTCGCACCACCGGAAGTCCCCTTTAATAACGTTGTTGAAATGTCATTTACAGTATACATTGTTCATGGAATGTTTTTTTTTTTTCTAAAATGTTTTAGGTGGACATTCCTTTAATGTTTTTTAAATGTTAATTAAGGGTTCAAATGTAACATTCCCATAATGTTTGCAAAATGATAAAATGAAACAATCCCTTAACATTAGCGTAACTAAGAATAATGTCACAATAATTACTAGTTTTTAGTATTGATATGTTATTAATTGCAATTAGGGCAAGACACAACAGACAAAACTCCACTTCAGCATTTGCAAACACCAAACATTTCAGTATTTTTCCTATACTGTAAAGAGAATTGTTGGCTTAACTTAAAAAGTTACCTGGTTGCCTTAAAATTTTGAGTTCATTGAAATTAAAAATTTGAGATTGGTTTAATCAACAGAAACTTAAAATATTGTGATGTGAACCACATCAATTATTGAAGTTGATTTGACAAAAGAAAAAATGTTGCGATAAATCATGAAAAGGTTTCTTAAGGTTTTTAAAGAAGGATTTGTTCATATATTCTTTGCATGATGACACTTTTTCCTAAAAACATGATTTTTTTATATATTCTGGCTGCTGACAGTATTTTCTGATTTTATGGCGTAATAAAAATATATTTTTATGCTATATTTAACTCTAATATGTCAACAAAATGGGGATGGGGGGTTATAATTCTTCTTCAAAGGGAGATATTTTGAAGAGTGCTGCAGTCTAAACAACATTGGACACCATTAACTTCCACTGCATGGACAAAAAAATCTTTTGAATTTCACAGAAGAAAGATATGCATACAATTATGAATGAATGTTTCAATGGATGCCGTTTTGTTACAGCATTCCTGTAGCACACTAATAATGTCACGATTCCCTGTGTCTCCAGCTGTGTCCGAAATCACCCCTATACACACACAGATACATGCCTCCTTAAATAGGGCACTATGAGCCATTTGTAGTGGTGTCCGAAACCATAGTGGAGGTGTAACCCAATCTGGCTACAGCGTAATATCATATATAATCATGTATAAATTCCTTTTTAATTTTTATTAAATTGTTTAATTAAGGTTTATATGTAATTTCCATGACAGAGTTCAAGATAAATATTTTCATCTTACTACTGGAGCTGCCAGTTTGCTAAGTTGATTTTTAGCAAGAACTGATAACATGTATAGCTTGCATTCAATGTGTGACACTTAGATGAAAGCATCTGCTAAATGTATATAAAATTAAATTTACTGCATTTCCACCACCTCAAGTGCTTCAAAGCTTTGACCATATTGTAATGCTTTAAAATGAAGAGAGCGATGAAGGCCAGTTTACATGTGTGTGTGTGCGCGCATGTATCTGTGTGTGTCAAGGCCAAGCTCATTAAGGGCCAGCAAGCCTGTGTTGTAAAGGTCTGGTCACAGCTTGGCCAAGGCACTGCTATCTCTCAACAGACTGTGTGTGCTAGACCACACTTTAAAAAAAATAAAAAAAAAAATCTGTTAATAAGCCAAGCACTTCATCAGCCCGCCTGAGGCCATAATGGTGTCCCACCAACACACTGCTTTCATTTTCGCCTTTCATCAAACATGCTTTCCTTCCCCTTTTCTGCTTCTCTCCCTCCTCCCACTACTTTCCATTTCAAATGGGCAAAGAAACAAACCTTAGACCCTTTTGGTCTGAAAACCAGCATATTTTTTAAAAAACTCATCACAACAGCAGATGAAATCTCGTCTGGGAATTCAGGAAAGTGCAAAGAAATATAATATATATATATATATATATATATATATATATATATATATATAATATAAAACATTATATATAATGTATTAATAATATGGTTGTAGTATTCTACCTGTTTATCTTTTTTTTTTAAGCAGAACCAGAAATTTCAACCAAATCTATAAGTAGGATATAAAAAAATAATGCAAAAACAATATTTCCAAGTATTATCTGGTATACATCATTTATATAATACTTTTAAATATAGTATAACAAATTTTCATATGTATTTATTTTGCCAACTGTATATTCTTTCCATGGACAGACAGCCGATAGATAGACAGACAGACAGACAGACAGACAGATAGATAGATAGATAGATAGATAGATAGATAGATAGATAGATAGATACAGTGCCCTCCACAAATATTGGCACCCTTAGTAAATATGAGCAAAGGTGGCTGTGAAAAAAAATCTGCATTGTTTATCTTTTTGATCTTTCATTAAAAAAAAAAAGTCACAAAAATCTAACCTTTCATTGAAGGAAAATAATTGAAAATGGGGGAAAAAGCTCATTATGAAATAAATGTTTTTCTCCAATACATGTTTGCCACAATTATTGGCACCCCTAGAAATTCTTCTGAGTAAAATATCTCTGAAGTATATTCCCATTCATATTTACATTTTTTTAGCACACCAGAGTGATCATGAGCATGAAATTGTGCAGCCATGACTTCCTGTTTCACAGGAGTATAAACATGAGGAAACACAAATCCCCTTAATCATTCATCACAATGAGTAAAAACAAATAATATAGTTCTGATGTGCAGCAAAAGATCATTGAGCTTCACAAAATAGAAAATGGGTATAAGAAAAAAGCTAACGCATTGAAAATCCCCATTTCCACCATCAGGGAAACACTTAATAAGTTTCAATCAACTAAAGATGTTACAAATCTGCCTGGAAGAGGACGTGTGTTTAAATCATCGTAATGTGCGGTGAGGAGGAAAGTTTGAGTGGCCAAAGACTCTTCAAGGATCACAGCTGGAGAATTGCAGAGATTAGTTGAGTCTTGAGTCTCAGAAAGCCTATAAAAAATTATCAAACAGCACCTACATCCCCACAAGTTGTTCAGGAGGGTTTCAAGAATAATCCTTCTTTGCACATCCAAAAACAAACTCCAGCATATTCAGTTGTCAGACAAGACTGGAACTTTAAACGGGACCAGCTTCTATGGTCAGATGAAACTAAAAAAAATAGCTTTTTGGCAGCAAACCCACCAGATGGGTTTGGTGCACACATGGATAAAAAGTACCCCATGTCCACGGTTAAATATGCTGCTGGATCTTTAATGTTGTGCGCCTATTTTTTCTGTTGGAGGTCCTGGACATCTTGTTCAGATACATGGTATCATGGATTCTATCAAATATTAACAGATAAAAAATCAAAACCTGACCACTTCTGCTAGAAATCCAATAATGGGCAGTGGTTGGATCTTCCATCAGGACAATGATCCAAAACAAACGTCAAAACCAACACAAAAATGTGTCACTGAGCACAAAATGAAGCTTCTGCCATGGCCATCCCAGTTCCCTGACCTGAAGAGAGGAGTGAACTGAAGAGAAGAAGCACCAACATGGAGCTGGAATCTGAAGGATCTGGAGAGATTCTGTATGAAGGAATGGTCTCTGATCTCTCCTCAGGTGTTCTCCAAACTCATCAGGCATTATAGAAGAAGACTTAGAGCTGTTATCTTGGGAAAAGGACATTGCAATAATTGGGTGCCAATAATTGTGGCCAACATGAACTAGAGAAAAACATTTATTTCATAATGAGCTTTTCCACCCATTTTCAATTCTTTTCCTTCAATGAAAGGTTAGAATTTTCTGAATTTTTTGAATGAAAGATCAACAAGATAAACAATGCAGATTTATTTTCACAGCCGCCTTTGCTCATATTTACTAAGGGTGCCAATATTTGTGGAGGACACTGTAGATAGATAGATAGATATATAGATAGATAGATAGATAGATAGATAGATAGATAGATAGATAGATAGATAGATAGATAGATAGATAGATAGATAGATAGATAGATAGATAGATAGATAGATAGATAGATAGATAAATAGATAGATAGATCCCATCTTGAATAGAGCTGGTTAAGTGGCTACAGGAGAGAAAGGCAAAGGCATTCCTTTTCTTTTACCCCCTCCATTTTCAAAAAATGTGTTGAGGGAAGCTCAGAGGTCAGAAAACAGTTCAGATAAACCACCAGCACTAAATAAACCCCAGCACACGTCTTTACACTGCTAGGTGTTTTTATATTTGTTTAGCAGACACATTTTGCCAGTGAACTGGCTTAAAGAATGAAATGATAAAGACAGCCATGATGTATCTAAAACGACACAAATATATACATTGAAATTAAATGCTTTTGCTAAATCAGTGAACAAATTGGTTGAGTTTGTGATTCAGTGACTCATTCATAAAGACAGTCACTTCACCACCTACTGGAGCTTAAATGAAACCTGCAAAATTAAAAAAATCCCCATCACTAACGTACAGAACCTGTCTCGACCAATTAAAATCAAGTATTGTAACTAACTATATAATAAAATAGTGTAATGTGAAATACATCTCTGTGAAACAACTGGACTTCAAATGGTGAAAGAAAAGCTACCAAAATGTGGCATTTCACAAAACATTTTCTATAGCTGTGGAACATCATTCTAAGCAAGTTACATATTTATTTATTTGTCAGTGTCACATTTTTGATGATTTGCCATAATGACTTAGAAGGTGAAAGATTAAGATCCCTCTCCACTTATGATTAGACTATATAATTATTTTTAATTTGTACTTCCACTTGGGAGTCTAAAGAGACCCTGTCAGTCCCTCTAATGCAGCACTCTGTCAGAGGCCAAACACCACATCAACATTCATTTTGTGAGTGAGTGACTGAGTGAGTGAGTGAGTGTGTTTGTGTGTGTAACCTCAATCATTGCATTAATTAGTTCAAAAGAGAGCTAAAAAAAATATAACTGAGCCAGTGGGCCTGAAGGATCATAAAGCTCTTATCACTCTACATTTAGACTTAATTATTAATGTTATACACCATCTAAGTGAAACAATTAAAATAATACGGCCACAAAATGGGTTGGCTGGCAGGCATAATGAAAACATTATGCTTATAAGGGGTGGCATGGATGGCCAATTCCAGAGACAAGAAAATCCTCTAATGAAAAAGAGAACCTCTAAAGCTCATTAATTGTGCCAGAATATGATGTTTAATTGAGAACAAGGCAGGGCTGGACAGAAAAGCCATTATGAAGGTTTTATGGACAACATTGCTTTGATGGATAAATTTAAAAGGCTACATGGATGTTAAACAAGAGAAGGCACACTGGGACTTCTGTGAACAAGAATGTAGTTAAAAAAAAGAATAGAAAAAAAGAACATTAAATGTTAATGTTATATATATATATATATATATATATATATATATAAAATATATAAAATGTTATATATATATACAATGTTATATATTACGTTGGGGGGGGGGGGGGGCAACGTGTTTTTCTCCAAAACACATTGGTCACAATTATTGGTACCCTTGTATTCAAAACGTTTTGCAACCTCCTTTTGCCAAGATAACAGCTCAGAGTCTTCACCTATAATGCCTGATGAGTTTGGAGAACACCTGACAAGAGATCAGAGGCCATTCCTTCATGCAGAATCTCTACAGATCCTTCAGATTCCAGATCCATGATGGTGCTTCTTCTCTTCAGTTCACTCCACTCATTTTCTTTAGGGTTCAGGTCAGGGGACTGAGATGGCCATGGCAGAAGCTTCATTTTGTGCTCAGTGACACATTTTTGTGTTGGTTTTGGTGTTTCTTTCGGATCATTGTCCTGATGGAAGATCCAACCACAGCACATTATTGGATTTCTAGCAGAAGGTTTTGATTTTTTATCTGTTGGTATTTGATAGAATCCATGATACCATGAATCTGAACAAGATGTCCAGGACCTCCAGCACAAAAATAGGCCTACAACATTAAAGATCCAGCAGTAGATTTAACCGTGGGCATGGGGTACTTTTTATCCATGTGTGCACCAAACCCATCTGGTGGGTTTGCTGCCAAAAAGCTCTTTTTTTTTAGTTTCATCTGACCATAGAAGCCGGTCCAGTTTGAAGTTCCAGTCTTGTCTGACAACTGAATCTGCTGGAGATTGTTTCTGGATGAGAGCAGAGGATTTTTCTTGAAACCCTCCTGAACATCTTGTGGGGATGTAGGTGCTGTTTGATCATTTTTTTTAGGCTTTCTGAGACTCAAGACTCAACTAATCTCTGCAATTCTCCAGCTGTGGTCCTTGGAGAGTCTTTGTCCACTCAAACTTTCCTCCTCAGTGTGCATTAAGACGATTTAGACACTCGTCCTCTTCCAGGCAGATTTGTAACATCTATAAAAAATTCTAGGGGTGCTAATAATTGTGGGCAACGTGTTTTGGAGAAAACATTTATTTCATAATGTGAGTTTCCCCCCACTTTCAACTGTTTTCCTTCAATGAAAGGTTAGAATTTTGTGAATTTTTTGAATGAAAGATCAAAAGGATAAACAATGCAGATATTTTTTCACATTGTATATATATAGCACTATGTTTGGCAAAAAGCAAACACAGCACACCACCCTAAACACACTATACCTACCGTGAAGCATGATGGTGGCAGCATTATGTTGTGGGGGTGTTTCTCTTTAGTGGGGACTGGGTGCAATTGGTCAGGATTAAAGGGAAAATGGATACTTAAATGTACATCCAAATTCTTGAGGAAAACCTGCATCCCTCTGCTAGAGAGCTGAAGATGGGCAGGTCATTCACCTTACAACATGACAATGATCCCATACATACTGCCAAAAGAGCAACGCAATGGCTTAAGGATAGGAAAATGAATGTCCTTGAGTGGCCAAGTCAGAGCCCTGACTTAAATCCGATAGAAAATCTGTGGATGGACTTGAAGAGAGCAGTCCATTGCCTCTCACCAAGGAATTTGACTGAACTTGAGAAATTCTGCAAGGAAGAATGGGCAAATATTCCCCAATCTAGGTGTGCAAAGCTAGTACAGACATATCCAAAAAGATTAATAAAAAGCTGTAATTAAAGCAAAAGTTGGCTCTATGAAGTATTAAATCTGATGACTCTTCCAACCATGTTATTCTAGTTTTTAAGTTTTTTAAAATGAATTTTCAGAATGGTTTGCCTTTTTGTTTTTGTGAGACATAATTTGTAAATAAAGCTGTAAAAGGTTTTTTAAAGGGGTATGATGATTTTCTATAGACATTGTACACACACACACATATATATATAAAACTTAATAATATATATTATTATTAAGCTATTTAAGACATAATAAAAGTGAACATATGTAACAGTGATAAAAGTGGCTGTTTATATACTCTTGCATTGTGATTGACAGGAGTAGCTGAACATGCTCCTCCCAAACTTTTTTTTAAACTCCATTATATACCAATCTACATAGGACTTGGAGCTGTCTCAGAACACAGGTTCCACCATAACAAGCCACACGGAGGTCAAAGGGCATGAAAGCAGACCACCAAAAAAAAAAAAAGAGCTTCTAACTGATGCACAACTCCAAAATAAAGTGAGTCTTTAACAGTCAAAGCTCCCAAGTAGAAAATAAGGTCAAGTTAAGTTTAAGTGTGTCATGCTTAACCGGTTGCTCCCTCGGAGCTGAGTCAGTGTGAGTAAGCACCGAATTGAGTCAGTGTGACTCCCGGGGCTCCCCAAGGGCCCAGGTCAGACCTGAGCACTGAAGCACAGCCGTCTACACAAAGCTAATATCAGCCTCGGTTAAGGACCTGTGAGAGCGGGTTTCATTACAGCTTGACTTGGTCGGTGTTTAGAGGCCTCCTGCTCTTTGTCAGGTATTATTGGAGAAGGCAGCCCACACCGCATGGAAGACACTCAATGAATAGATCATTATTGATTTTACCTAAAAGGCACGTTGAATGAAATCAGTCTCTCTAGCATCTCCACTTGCCCCCACCTCTCCACTTCGTTCAGCCTTCAGGCCGGCGAGAACTCCCTCCAGCCCGAGAGCCGGCCGTCTCTTCGCAGGCCTGCCACTGAACGCGCAAAATATCCGCGTATCGATCACTGGCCCCAAAGGTTAACTCTTGAGCATTCACTGCGAACGCTTCAACAATCCAGTTAGGTGGTGTGCTCTCAGGCTTGTGAAGCACTGAGAACGGCCATTTTGTCTCAAGTGTGGTAATCCCTCTCACACACACACAAACACAAACAAAAAAGGGTAGGTGTGAAAGGTTGAATGTCTTTCTCGTTCTCTGGCCCAACTTTGAACCGGTTTGTCTTTGTCCTCTCTCTGAGCGGTCTGCTCGACTCTATTTTCATGGATGTGCACTTTTCTTCAACAACAAAGAGCCGAATTTGATGGGGGCGACACAGCTGGAGAATTGCAATCTAAAAATCACAGCTGGCTCACAGTGGGTGACTGGCCATCCCAGAATCCCTTATACATTTACTGTGTGTTGTGGCTAAACAGGCTTGGATACCCGGTCTGCCAGTCACAGAATCAGAAATAACACTGAATCCGAAGGCAAAATGGTAATAAGTCCTCGAGCTACAGAAGCGGACCGCGGCGAGGACACTTGTGGGGGGTGCGGTGATTGTTTCCATGCATACATATTTTCATTTTCATGTTTATGTATTTGTGCCGACACCTCGTAAGCTTTGTACGAGTCGCCCACACTTGGATGTCAAGGAGATAGCTTGGATAATAAAAGAAAATGACTCTCAAAAAAAATAAAACGAGACACCAAAACATGTCCTTCCTTCTGTTTCATCATCACACGACTGTTGTTTGCTGAAATTCCCATCTGCTCGTGACGCCCCGCTGTCTTTGCTTACGCCGACAAGCAGCAGCGCGGCCGTCGTTCTCCCTGTACAGTTTCTAAATCACCGACTTGACTATTTGTCAACCTCAGTACGACATGCTGTGGTTTTAAAAAATTCATGCAGTCTAATTTATGCTAATATGCTTCCTATTTAAGTACCAGTAACTGGCTGTTGGAGCTAAAGAGAGAAAACTGGAGGAGGGAGCGGTTTGTCTGCATTCTCCAGGTTTAGATGATCAAAGCGTATAATGATCAGGCCACGACCGAGCCAAAACCACATGGAGCGCTCTGTGTTTACGTTCCTGTTGATGTAGCATTGCTGGGTGGTTCAAACCATCGAAAGCAGCCGAGCTTCGGTTTTGTGTTCACTGAACTGATCTAGTTCTGAAAAAACAAAACAAATGCAATGATACAATGTTTCGCAATACAATTCTTTGCTTTCTTTTAAATTGTAATACGGCCTCCCTTTTTAATTGGGACTGACTCATGGCATGCAATGTCACATTGATAGAACGACTAAGGGCCTTTTGCATTGTACACATAAGAGCTTCGCTGCAAAAGTAGGCTCAAGTGTTGTGTTGCTGTTGCTCTATACAGAAAATAGAGTGATAGAAAGAAGTTTGTCCTTAACAAACATCTATGAGTCATTGAGGTCACTGAATTTAATGTGCATGAGAAAGTGAATAACATTTAATCCCAATGGTAATTAATTTATAAAGAAGGCATTATTTAATGTTGCTTCATAAAAGCCTATTTTGCAAAAGACTATGTTAATAAAAAGACCATGTTAATATAGCATAGTTTCTACATTTTCTGCTGTGTTTGACAAGCTATGCATGCCAAGCTCAGCATTGAAACAACTTATATGACACTGAAACAACATTGAAACAACCCCTCTACCCAGGTCCTACTCGCCCTGCTCTGCATGGGCCTTGAACCTGGGTCTCTGGCGTGGGAGTCGGACGCTTTAACAAGGAGCTAAAGGCTGCAATCTCTAGCATCAGTCGCAGAGCATCTCTTGAGATCAGAGGAATGAGGTTTACTCGCAGAGCGACTACTAGCTGGACTCCGTTACATGTGCGCAATATGAATGCCGAAACTTAGTAATATGTGTTTCTTATGTTTTGTGCACACTTGCATTGTAAAAACAGGCCTAAGCCATCCAAAAATGTGCAATAAGTTTTGCATACTCACTTAATTTTACCAATGACTACCTATTCTGATATGTAGTTTTTAATAATTGAAATGACTGAACTAAAATTAAAAATGTTGCCTTAGCATATTCAAATACATAAATAAAAATGAAATATTATTTAAAAAAAAAAAAAAATCACTCAAATTAATATGAAAATTTTAAATTAAAAGCTAATTCAAACCATTAAAAATACTATTATAGTATATAAATAACACTGCCTAATGTTTAAGGGATGCTAAATTGAATATAACATAAAAAAGCACATATACTGTACAGTGAATTTTTGAATATCTTTCTTAAGCCCTATTCGGACGAGATTAGTTTACATGGAGAGGTGGGTCCTATCCGAATGTGCCATCTCACTAATCATTATGGGCAATGTCAGTAAAGATTGTGGCGACTTTTACCTTCATTAAAAAGGTCTAGAAAAATGACTACAGGTAATGCTTATTATCCTATGCGAATAGACCAGCTGTAAATATGTACGTAAATATTCAGTCATTTCCTGTTTAAAAATAGTTTTCCTAATTTTTTCAAGTATGGAGGCGCTTGAAGAAGCATTCAGTTGCGTTCTAGATGGTGGGACAAGTCTGTGGCAAACATCAATTGTTTTCCACATACCATTCACATCAAAAAGAAGGTCGAAAGCTCTTGTTACAGGCATAAAACTTCTTTTAGCTTAATGTAAGTGCCTATTAACCCAACAGAATCCAATCAGAATTTAAATTATTTATTAAATCGTTCAACCGTACCTAACTGTTGGTTGGTTGGATGGATGGATGGATGGATAATACATAATACGACAGGTTGACGATGGTGCGTAAATTGAGTTACCCCTCCCACTTCTGGTAGTTTTACTGAGATTTTTGTGGTAAAATGACTCCATCTACCCTTGTAAAATCCATTAGCATGAATCTCACAAACTTTGGTAAATCAGGTGACTAGATTTTCCCTAAAAAATTCTCATTGTAGCAACTTGTTACCTTGATAAAACAATTCTGTTTTACCTGACATGTTTGTGCCAGCCAGTCAGCGCAGAACTGGTGATTTCGGCTAGTGGTTGTTATGTTTCTGAGACTGAGGTAGTTGGTTGAAACAGATATTTACTGAAAAAATAGACATTATGGCCCGGTTTCACAGACAGGGCTTAAGCTAAGCCAGAATTAGGCCTTAGTTCAATTAGGGCATTTAAGTAATTTTATAAATGTGTCTTAGAAAAAAATATTACTGATGTGCTTCTTGAGACAAAACGGTTGCACTGACATATTTTGAGATATCTCAGAGCAAGTTTCTTTCAGTTGAAACAGTTCAAACATGCATTTTAGTCTAGGACTAGCTTAAGCCTTGTCTGTGAAACCGGGGGAATGACACTTAATTTACTACTTTAACCCTCTGGAGTCTGAGGCTGATTTGGGGCTTGGAGAAGTTTTGACATGCCCTGATATTTGTGCTTTTTTCAGTTCTTCATAAACATATAAATGACAAAAGTGTCATTACACTGTATTCAGCACAAACTAGGCTACGATAATATGTGAGGAACATGTATGTACATGTTTGTATTTTTGAAGGAATAATGTTTATGCGTGGTTATTGAAAAAACAAAAACTTAAGTCACTGAAATAAGGCCAAAAAAAGTATATTAAATCTATGTTCACAAGACTTTTGGGTATTGGAGGTTGTAGACTAGAGTTTTTGCTTCAGAATTATGTAAAAATTATGCTGCCTACTCCTTCATATAAAACAATATATTGATTTAGTTTTTGTAAGACACTTTTTGTCAAGAAACACAGTATGCGTGGGGGCGTGAATCTGCATGAATAATGGGCCATTTACACCTGAGAAGACAAAGGAATCACATAGTAATGATCTGAAATGACTTGCATATTAATGAGGCCTATCAGTCAGGTAGGCTGTGAAAAAAACCCTCTGTAATAATGTCTCAGCTCATCATAAACAGCAATACTGTGAAATATTATTACAATTTAAAATAATGGTATTCTATTATATTCTTTAAAATATAATGTATTTCTGTGATGCAAAGTGTCTGAACAATTATGTTACCTCTATGGCATTTCATATAGGCTTTTAGCTTAAAAGCATGCACATTTGGAGAAATATTGATGGATTCTTATATATTTATGTCAATTTTCTATACTGAGAAATAATATTTATTGTCATCACTATGAGTGCTGGATACTGTGTTTTTAATTCATACTTGCAGCCGGAGGGCGCTCTTTACACCTTTAGTCCACAAATTCATAATATAAATAAGAAAAGGAACTAGGAACTAACGGCATGTCTTCTAGAGATCGCTAACCATTGCTAACATCCAAATAAACACTTTTCAAGACAATAAATACACGATTGAGACGATGAATGCATGTATTGCCTCTGAATTTGCGTCTGAATAGCGCTCGCTCCGTGGGCGTGGCCGCATTAGCGGATAATGAGCTGAATCTCAGACTTCTGACATGGCTCTCTTTTCATACAGATTACATAAAAACAGAATGTTTGTTTTCGATTTGACTTGCAAGATTTAAAACCTGACATTTCAACATTTCTTTAGACGTAAGTGTCATTTTTTTTGTCATTAGTATTCATAAGTTACAGTTCATTTTCTGAGAACTATCAGATTGGACTTCATTCAGAGGGAGAGGAGAGATCACGCATCATGTTAGTTTTCTTTATTTTACAAAAAGCACAACATTGTGTTTTTACTCTGAGTGTACATAAATAAAAGAAGATATTCTATAGTTTCAATTGATATATTACTTATGTCTCTATGACAAGAAATGACGGAGTATTTTAAGTCTGTTTTGCTGCAATGTGAAAAAAAAACCTGCAAAACGCGCCGGCGCGTTTTCAGACCTCAGGGAGTTAAAGTGTTAAAATATCTGCCTGCCTTAAACTAAACACCAACTAACACTGGTAATTTAAGTCTTCCCAAATTAAACTCTGCATATTAAACAGACCCTCAATTTGAAAGTTATTTGATTTAAATGCTTTTAGCTCAGACTTGTAAATCACATTGCCTAAATATTGAGGTAATAAATATGTCATCTGACATTTCCTATAGAGGCCACATACACATCCTCCTTACCAGCTTACAGTAAGTTGGCAAAAAGATTCCTTCCCGTTTGACATTTCCATGCAATCAGGCTTCTGGTTTGAATCACTTCATTCCGCCGCCTCTGCAACAGCACCGTCCACATGCCAAGAGAATGAAATCGACATGCAGGGAAATGTACACAGTGCGAGCAAAAATCATGACTCAAGTTCTGTGTGGACAGCAAGGGGCTTTCCTCCTGCTCATTGTCCCTCCCTCAGGTCTATTTTCCTCTCCAACAGCATCTCATGAGCTTCATTTGAGGGTTTTACAATGAATCTGCACATTCTTGTGGCTCAAATATATTGTACAAAACTGTCTCCACAAAGAGACATTTGACCCCTGATTGGTGGAACTGTGCTCCAAATATGGTTATCCTTAACACACAACCCCTTTCAGACCTGAGCTTAGACCAGTAACACGAGCGTATTGATTCTCAATTCCTCCAGCAGTGCGGGAAAAGCATTATTCCAGTTCTGCTTGACTGTGCCTATAAGACAGGGGGTAAACAGGGACTCTCCTTTAGCCAGAGACCAACAGTAATGTGCTGATTAAGACGAGGGGGGTCCTGCTAAGGCCAGACAGTGACATTTGACCACAGCCTCCATCTGAGACCAATCAATCACATCATTATAATTGTCCAGGTTGAGGAATTTTCCAGCATGGTTGAAGGTTTTGGTGGTTTCCTCCTGTGAAGTTGGCTTACATTATCACCATAGCAAAAAACCGACATAACCTTCCTGAGCAAACGCTTACCACAGCTGAGTTTGGTGTCAAGTTAATTATTATATGCTGAATATAGCAATTACAACATAATTCATTCTTATTTCTGTGTCACATGAATTACGCAAAAGAGTTCAATAAAACAGATTTTAGTAAAGCAAATTTAACTCTATAGATCTTATTCAAACCCTCTGCTCACAGCTAAAACAATGATTATTAAGAGATGCTTATGTTCTGTTATTAACAGAACATAAACATTATTATTAGTAAGAAATACACAATTCTGTAGCGCTGGTGGTAGCTCCACCCACAGTGAAGTCTCATTGGTCCAAAATCCTAATAACTATATATTATGCAAAAATCAAATGTGTCCTGATTAACTGCTATTGAGATCAAATCACACACAATTTTTGCTTTTATTGAGGAGAAAAAATAACTTTTTGCTGCTGGAATCTTGTTGCATTGCACCAGGTTAGGACACTGTAAAATGTATAAATATATTAAATGTACAGCTAATAAAATGTGGCCAGTTTCACAATATTACTTTGTCGATAAAAACACAATCGTCTCTTAACCCTCCCAGAGGTAAACAATAGCTGTTCATGTTGGTTCCCTGAAAATACACCAAGCGTAAAAGTCAATAATCAAGTTTATCTCCGAGCTGATGGGTTCAAATGAGCACTTAAAGAACGTCTCTTCATTTTGTGGATTCAGTCGCCTTATTAATTCAAATCTGACTTTGAATGCCTGCATGTAGCCGGGATAATTATTAGCAGGGGAAGATCAAAGGAAGCATATTATGGGCCTTCTTCAATTTTTTTTTTCTTTTTTGCTGATGTGTGTGATGTGCCTCCACTTTGATGTTGTAAGCTGTTTCATTTAATGTAGAGAGGATAAAAATACTACACCATGTAATCTGGCATTTATCCTGGGAGAGCAGAATCCCAAAATGTGACACATGTCAAGAGGCAGAAAAAAAGGAACAAGAGGGGAAAGAACTTAAAAGAATGAGCGTGTTTCTACCCAAAGAACTGACCCCCCATCTATGAACACATCACACATCAAAAACACTGGGCTTTTAAAAGCAGGGGGATTCAGCTTTTCATTAAAATGATAAATAAGCAAATGCTCTTCTGACCTGGTGAATATAATAATTAGATAGAGACGATGGGCAAGCTGCATAGCCAATATTACTTTTCAGCCTTTGAAAATGAAACTACTATTTACTAGTGAGTACTAGTATTAATCTCTAATCGGTTGTGACCAGTTGTATTCGATTGTATTGTATCAATTGTAACTTTTATATCTTATTCTTAACTAATTATTAAGTTAAGTGAGTCATTATATGTTAAGTGAGTCACTGGACCATTCATTCTAAAGATTCTTTCAAAAAAAACAAAAAACTGATTAATTCGTGAACAAAACAAGTGACAGACATGCATAGTTTCCTACTTTAAAGTAGTTGAAAAACATTATGTGAAAAGAGTAGTATGTCCGAATTCACAAGATTCATAAAACAATAGGCGAAATGCACTTGGATGACCTACAATTTCCAGTGAGATTCTGATGTGTGCATCCAATTGACACTTTATCCCATGAGGCCAGTGGAAAGGATTTGTGAATGGCAGTGAAGTGACACAACTGATGTTGTAGGTCACATGACAATAACAACTTGACGATGTAATCATGACGGGTCTAGATTACATTCATTCACTACACACATTCATATAGAACATTTTTAAAGGTTGGTAAGTAATTGCTTATTTGGAGAATCTGTGAATTTATGAGTGAGTCATTGAATCATTCATTTAAATGATTCATTCAAAACAATGACTCATTCAGGAAGGCCACTACTGTGTGTTGCTCAGAAACACACAATCTTTAATTCTGTTGTGGCTTTATTAGGGGTTCAAGCACATAGCGCTGAAACCCTATTGTAAAAAAAAAACGCAGCTGTTGGACACTTGGTGGTGCTATAACAGTACAAAAAACATGAAAACAGCTATAACTATGCAACTGTTAGTCGGATTGACTTTAAAATTGGCATACATTGGCATACAATCATGATTGTTTATGAGGACATTGGCATATTTCAAAAAACATGGCCACCATCAGCAAATTAATTTTGAGCACAAGGTTAACGGAGGCCAATTGGAACAAAACTCGGTGGGCATGTTCGACTCATGATCCTAGTGGTCTGTAAGAATTTTGAAATAAATTGGCCACTTGGTGGCACTAACGTGTTTTACGCCCCTGTAATCATGTGGTGTTTCACACATCCACACAATATTCATATCACTTGATAGACCTCCTCATTCTGAACAACTTTGCCACAGCTGTCAATCAAATCATTAATTAAATATTCGCGATTATGTAAAAAACCTACGTTTGCGAACTAGTCCTAGGTTTTTCGTCCGATCGGAACCAAACCAGTGTAGTACAATTCTATGGACTCTCTAGATCAATAATTATAAAAAAAAAAGTTGAACTTTACCCTTTAGGTAGCTATAACAGGGTAATTTAGAAAAAGGGCATGGCAAAATATACTCAAATGCCTATGAATCCTAAACGAAAATTCAAAACTTAACCAAAATAGGTAAGCACATGCAGCATATGACTCTAAAGAAGTATGCCAACTTCTATGAAGATTGGACTATAGGTGGCGCTATAACTGTTAAAAAGCTTTAAAACCCATATGTTGCCAAAGGTAAACTGGCTCTAAATGGTCTTTTCTATCTATGATCTTAATGGTTACATGCTTGCAAAGTAAAATGTAAAATCTTTTTGTGCAAGTGCTTAAAGGCCTTAAAGGATTAGTTCACTTTCAGATTAAAATTTCCTGATAATTTACTCAACCCCATGTCATCCAAGATGTTCATGTCTTTCTTTCTTCAGTCGAAAAGAAATTAAGGTTTTTGATGAAAACATTCCAGGATTTTTCTCCATATAGTGGACTTCAATGGGCACCAAACAGTTGAAGGTAATAATTAGTTTCACTGCAGCTTCAAAACGTTCTACACGATCACAGACGAGGAATAAGGGTCTTATCTAGAGAAACAATCGCTCATTTTCTAAAAAAACAAAAAAAACAACAACAACAAAAAAAATTCGATACATTTTAACAATAAATGCTCATCTTGAACTAGCTCTCTTCTTCTCTGTTTGAATTCCAGCAGTGTAGACACTGCTAAGTGTATTACTGCCCTCCACAGGTTAAAGTTTGAACTAATTGTTATATACTTGCACTAGCATATTGAATATGACAATTTAGTTCAAACTTTGACCTGTGGAGGGCAGTAATGCAGTTAGCAGTGTCTACACTGTTGGAATTCAAATAGAGAAGAAGAGAACTAGTTCAAGATGAGCATTTATGGTTAAAACTTAATTTTTTTTAGATTTTTTTTAGAAAATGAGTGATGGTTTATCTAGATAAGACCCTTAGTTCTCGTCTGGGATCACTGTAAACTGTAATTTTGACCTTCAACTTTTTGGTGCCCATTGATATCCACTATATGGAGAAAAATCCTGGAATGTTTTCATCAAAAACCTTCATTTCTTTTCGACTGAAGAAAGAAAGACATGAACATCTTGGATAACATGGGGTGAGTAAATTATCAGGAAATTTTAATTTGAAAGTGAACTAATCATTTAAAGTGCTTGAACCCCAATATCCCCAATAGCTGATCGCAGCTATATTTTGTAACTTTTTTTTTGGCTGAGTAAAACAAAGTAACTTGCAATGTATTGTCTAAAATGTAAATGACTCAATATTAAAGTCTTGTTTATTCAGCTGTCAATAAAAAAAGCTAAATCACACTTGCTACTGTGTTGTTTTTTGACAGTATACAGTAAGCTTATAGTCTATTTGCAACATATGACAATGAGATCTTAAGAAACTCATTTAGAATACTTTTTTTTAAATAAAATGTTCATCATTGCATAATTGGTATCTACAGTTTCAAAGTCTATTTTTAAAGACCCCAATAAATTGCTTGACAACACATCCTTTATTGACATAATTATTAGGGAGGGAAATATAAAAGAGATTCTCCTTTTAAAAAAATAAAATGACCAATAGGTGAACAATAGAGAGCATTTGATTGGACAAAAATTCTGTTAGTGCAGAATGAGTCATCAATATTTTGGTTTTGTTTTCCCAAAAGGGAAAGACGGTAAATCTGAAATACACATGTCTGCTAAAATGAATTTTGTCAACAGGTACAATCCAAAAAAATTAAAATTTCATGTCTACCATTTCAAAATAGTAGCATTGAGTGTATAGTGCGCACAGTGTGCAGTTTGCAGTCAGCAGAGTGTGTCTGATAAAACGAGAGAGAAAAGGGAATACAGATGATTCCTTATATATGTTGATATGAACCCCCTTCCTGACAAAAGTATTGATTTTTCTTGAGTGTAAAGGGAGCTAGCATGAGTGAGAGAGAGAGAGTGAGAAGAGAGAGAGAAAATTGAGAAAAATGACTCCCAATATGAATATACATTGGGGAAAAAGAAAAAAAAAAAGTGTTAAAAATGGAGTAGTACTGATTTTGTATATATCCTAGAAAGATACATTTGTTCAATTATGAACTTGTGTGCATGTGTGCTCTGCAGACAGATAGAGGGATATACTGCGTGTGTATAAAGTGTGTGTGTGTGTGTGTTAATGATATATCTTCCTTGGTCGGGCCTGTGCTTCCAATTTGGAGGCTGTCAGAGTTCAGGGTGATGGAGTGTCAGAGCTGGAAGCTTGATGCATGTGGAAAGGGCAGGTTCTATAGGGGCCCGGCAGTGCCTCTGTCATCAGACATACACACAAACACACACACGGTGAAATGTCACGCACAAATATGCACTCAACCCCACACGCTGTCAGGGCACAGCGCGTGCACGCAGAGGGGCCCACACGCGCATGACCCCCTCCCCCCGTTTCATGTATTTCATACGTGTCTGAAAAGAGAGAGCGAAGAGCATCAGAAATGACTGGGAATTATTATCCGCCAAACCTTCCACGAAATAGAATAAAACAGCAGCGGCGGCCCAGCGAGAGCTGAATTCAAACCGTCAGAAGCGGCTCTGTGTACCTGCTCAACCACCATGAGGAGCCTCATTAACAACATGCAAAGTGAACTCATTCAGAGGCTGAGGAGACGAACCCAGCTGTCACTGAAGATGACTGCTTTAATTGTCTAGGGAGGGGGCGGCGAAGGGGAATGAAAACGGAATGAAGTGTTGTTCGCTAATTGAAAGATTTCTCCTCATATTCCAGGTTCCTCGTGACAGATGCCCGAGGAGCCATTGAGGAAACGGGAGCCGACTTCATTGTGAGCTGATGAAAGAGACAGACCTTGGCCTCCCAGAAGGAGTTATTCTCCAGCGTCCTCTGAGGCGACTTGAAGAGGGGTTTTACCGCACAGGTGTGACAGCCCGTCAGAAAGGCAACGCATACGTTAACTGTACACACACAAACACACAAATGAGAGACATAACTCGCAAAAGACGGACCTGCACTGGGCACCTGTGACGCTTTGATCGCTCTGCCCGGGAAAAGCGTGGGAGATGTTTGGAACATCTTAATGGTTCCTCAAAACACATTTGTGTTCAGAGCTGAGCTGCAGTGGTTGTGTTTCTTCTGAAGTCTCAGAGTAAAAGTGCTGCTCTGAACTTCGGGAGCATCCATTCTGATTTTTATATCCTGATGGCCCTTTTCATAAAGTACTGTGGTGGTACAGTGATGGTGTCAGTATTTTGGGTGTTTCTTCAACTATGGGCACTTTTGGTCCTGAAAACTTTTAGAAAGAAAGCTCTGTTAAAACACACTCATTACTTTCTCTCTTTTAACAACAGTTTATGTACATATCTGAGGATAAATCATTCTGTCTTTAATTCTGTCTGTGTCTGTCTGTCTGTAAACCTCACTCCCCTGATCTCAAGAGGCGCTCTAGCAACTAACACTAACGACTGTGGTCTTTAGCCTCCTTGTTAGAGCGCCCGCCACCCATGCCGGCGACCTGGGTTTGAGTCCCGCTTAGAAGCAGGTGGTTCGAACAGGAGGGGTTACTTCTGTAATGAATTAATTTAATTTACAATTATTAATTAATTAATTAATTAATTAAAAATTTCAACCACAGCATCATTTCCATCACTTTTCAAACAACTTTGTTTAAACTACTTGAACATCTAATCATTCATATGTATGGAAGAGGATTAGGGCCAAGCAATAATAAAAAAATAAAACCATCTCGAGATTAAAGTTGTTAAATTTCGAGAAAAAGTCGAGACAAAATGTTGAGAATAAACTCATTAAATTACGAGAAAAAAACTCGTTAAATTTCGAGAAAAAAGTTGAGATAAAATGTTGAGAATAAAGTCATTAAATTACGAGAAAAAAAGTCATTAAATTACGAGAACAAATTTGTTAAATTATGAGAAAAATGTTAAATTTCGAGAAAAAAGTCGAGATAAAATGTTGAGAATAAAGTCATTAAATTATGAGAAAAAAGTCGTTAAATTTAATTTAACGACTTTTTTCTCGTAATTTAATTACTTCATTCTCATAATTTAATGAGTTTATTCTCAACATTTTATTTCAACTTTTTTCTCGAAATTTAACGAGTTTTTTCTCAAAATTTAACAACTTTAATCTCGAGATGGTTTTATTTTTTTATTATTGCTTGGCCCTAATCCTCTTCCGTACATATGTGCATATTTTTATATTAAAAATATTTTCTTATTAAAAAATAAATTAAAAAAGTTTCAAAGTCAGTTTTAATTTAGTTTTTTTTTAAAGAAATTAATGTGATTAAGCAAAGACACATTAAACTGAATAAAAGTGACAGTAAAATATTTGTTACAAAAGATTTCTCAACTAAATACTGTTCTTTTCAACTTTCTATTCATCAAAAAAATCCAGAAAAAATTGTACCATGGTTTCCACAAAAATATTAACAATCACAGCTGTTTTCAGCACTGATGATAATAAATTATTCTTGAGTACCAAATCAGTATATTAGAATGATTTCTGAAGGATCATGTGCGACTGAAGACAGGAATAATGCTAATAGAAATTCAGCTTTTCCATAAATTACATTTTAAAATGTATTAAATAGTAAAGTTAAGTTATTTAAAATTGTAATATTTCACAATATTACTGTTTTTACTGTATTTTTCATCAAAAAAAAAAAAATGCAACCTTGGTGAGTATAAGAGATTTTTTCTAAAACATTAATTTTTATATATATATATATGAACTGAAAGAAAAAAAAAAAATCTCATGAAATTGAATGCTTAGTTAATGGGGAGCCACTGGAGACCCTCCATTAGAAAACAAATATCATATTAAATAACATGTCCAAAAAAATCAAAATACACCTCCAATATCAGTTTCACCATACAATCGACAAATAAACAACAGCCTGCTCACATTACCATAACATCCCTCACATTCATCCCACAAGTGTCACAAACAATGAAATGTCCTCATATGAACCCAATGAAGCTGCAGCATTATTCCTATTGGCTCAAGTCCATAATGCTATAAAAGCCCCCACCCGACCTTCACATGCAGCCCGGGCTACTTTTAAGACAGTATGTGCAGTCAGGAAGAGGAGAGGAGTACAATGGCAACTTTGTAAATGTCAGAGATTTCAAAGTTTGACATAATGAAAGGAAACAAGCATCATCCTCCCCCTGCTCCCATTAAAACCAGCCCGCAACACATCCCCCTGTTTATCAATTAGCTCTCCTGTATTTTCAGTCGACCAGAGGAGAGAGGAGAAAACAAAACACAGAAGAAGGGAGGGAGGTAATGAAGAGGGGATGGTAGGGGAGGGGAGGCTGGAGCTGGTCTCTCTCTTTCTCTCTCTCTGGCTGCTAGGGCCCAGCACTGCCCTTAGGCGGTGGAGACAATAACTGACACATTTCTTAACCTAGTGTAGTGATGCCCCATATCCTGTAGCCTGGACCTTCCCTGTTCCCCCAGCATCCCGAGCTTTCCTTTTATCCCCATCCATCAGAGAGAGCTGACAGCCTGCCACAGGGGGACTAACAGTACACACACACACACACACACACACACACACACACACACACACACACATACAAAAGCAAAACACCTCTGAAACTCCTTTCACACCAGGCACCCTGACAACTCGGTGATAAACACAATATGCAGAAAACTGCATATTAAAGAACACAAATGATTATTATGTCCACAGGGCAGTGGTACAATACTAACAATATGATAGATGACGGCGCTGGAAGGTTTTATGGGTGCCTAGGAACAGCCAGAAACAAAAGGTGATGAAATTGCAAAGTAGGGGAAGGAAAATCACTTTTGGGTTATAAAAATCATTTGGTGCTATTGCCGAGATGAGGGAAATAATAGAGGTAACAGCATTGGATAAAATTATTTAATTGAAAAACGTTGGAAAACCGTATAAATTTATGCAGAATTATCGCCCATCCATGGGAAATTTTAATATTTCACAATATTGGGACATTGACTGTAATTGCAACATTTTTTCCGAGTGTGAGGAGCACGTGAATGTCTGGTTGGGGTTTGCTGCTGTTGTGGGCATGTTGAGCTGGAAACAGACAGGAACATGTTGACAGACTTGAGACCAGTTTTGTCATCTGATCAAATTTTCATGGTCAAGAACTGCTGCTTATGACTGCAACTGAGTCAGGCTTGTGATATCAGAATATTGGCATGAGGACAGTTCTTTCCATCCATCCATCCATCCATCCCCCCAGCTTTCCACTTTCTTTCCTTTCTTCCTTTCATCTATGATCCATGCTTTTTTCTCCAACCTTCATTTTTTTCTACTTTCACTACCTCCATCCATCCCTTCTTTCTCTCTTTTCTTCCATCAGTCCGTTAGCATGTCTTTCTCTTCTTCCTTCTTTCATACCTTCCCTGTTTTTTTCTGTTCTTTTTCATCCACCCATCATCCATCTTTCTCCTTCCTTCCTTCCTTCCTTTTTCATCCCTGCCTCCCTCCCTCCATCTATTCATCCATCCTCCCTTTCATTCATTCACAGGAAGAAGTGTTTCTTCCACATTCCCTTCATCTATACTTTCTTCATCACTTTTCTCTTTCCTTCTCTTCATCCATCCATCCATCCATCGTTCTGTACTTTTCCTCCTTGCCTCTCTTTCCTTCCTTTCATCCATTATCCATGTTTTTTCTCCACCCTCCCCCCTTCATCCATCCTTACATTTTTCATGTTTCTTCCTCCCACCCACCCTCCCTCCATACTTTCTTCCTTCTTTTGCTCTTTTCTTCCATCTGTCTTTCTTTCTCTCCTTCCTTCTTTTATTCCTTCCCTCTTTTATTCCATTCCTCCATTCATCAACCAATCATGCCTTTTCTAATTTCTTTTTCCATCCATCCATCCATCCATCCATCCATCCATCCATCCATCCATCATTTCCATCCATCCATCCATCCATCCATCCATCCATCCATCCATCCATCCATCATTTTCCCTCCTTCCTTCATTTCCATCCATCCATCCATCCATCCATCCATCCATCCATCCATCCATCCATCCATCCATCAATCCATACTTTTCCCTATCCTCTTTCCTTCCTTTCATCCACCACCTATGCCTTTTCTCCTTCCTTCCTTTCCCCCTTCCTCCTTGCACCCTTACATTTTTTCCTGTTCATTCCTCTCTCCCTCAGAACTTTCTTCCTTATTTCCCTGTTGTATCTTCTGTTTCTTCCCATTCTTTCTTTCATCCATCCATCCATCTTTCTCCTCTTTCCTTTGATCTCCATCCATTCATCCATTCATCCATCCATCCTTTAATCAATCTTTTTTCTCATTTCTACCTTTTCCTCCATTTATCCATCCCTACTTAGTTTCCTCTTTTCTTCCTTACACCCATCCATCCTTCTTTCCCTCCCTCCCTCCTTCCCTCCCTCCATTATTACTTACTTCTTTCCCTTCCTTCCTTCCTTCCTTCCTTGCTTACCTCCCACCTTTTTTCTTTCTCTCCATACCTGTTATCTCCCTTCAATTCTTGCTTCCTTTCTTTGCACCTTCCTTCCTTCTGTTTTCATTCTTTCTTTTTAAAAAGTCCCTTCCTGGCTGTTGCTTCAGTTGAACCCTGAAACAAAAGAGGAACCGACTGAGAATGGTTAACAAGGACAATTTACTAACAAAGCTATAAATCCTGTCCAGGCTGTTCTGTTTTTGTTCTTAGCTGATCTTAACAAAGTAAAAGAAGGTCACGGCATAAGAGTGCATCCACAGGTCTTATTTAATGTCTCCGTTTGCCCTTTCATGAAACAGCCTGTATTAACATGAATATTTAGACGCTGCTATATCATATGCATGCCACCGCTCACTTTTAAACGGAGCTCTTTCTATTAATGATTTTAATGATGAGGAAGGTGAACATCCTCGCAAAGTCCGCTCAGCCAACGCACCTCTGAAGCCTTGGCGCTACACTTTATGATGATGTTCTGTGCAATTAATCAAAGTGGCGTTTATTGCTTGTGCCAGACATATTAAATTGCTCCCTTGTCCTTAGGGCTCCGGGGCTACTGGGTGTCATTACGGCCCCACAATCACTAAAACTCATTTCCTGTTTTTGCTACAGGTCACATATAATCTAAAAAGGTGCCCGGTCTCCTATCCGATTGTAACATAAACTATATTGGAAATGGGAGTAAATTATAGAAAATCCCAAGCATAGAACGTATTTGCGTAATGCGTTCACAACAAATGTCTGCTTTGCCCCGTGCTGATTTGAGAGGCAATGGGTTTTATAATATAGCCATGCAAAGAATATGAAAACAAGAGTTATACGCTGCGTTTCCTTCTCGTTTGTTCAAACTTGTGTATGGAAACAAGCTTTTTTGTCCCCTTTGTCTTAAGTGGCAACATCTCTCTTATGGTCACAATAAACAGCTCATTAACAAGCAGAGCCTGTTCCTGTCTGGTGTGTGGTAATACAGGCCGCTAGCAAAGAAACACAGATAATGTATAATCACACTCACAAACGTGTGAACAAATGTGACGAGTTGCATTAAAGAAGTGATGCTGGGTTAGAAGGCCACCCCTCCTTCTTTGAGACAACACACAGACTCACATGCTCTCTCACAACACCTAGTGTGCTGCCTATAGAGGGAGCGTTTAAGGCGTAGTCCTTCACTGTAAAAAATTACCGTGATTTTAACAGTAAAAGACTGTAAAAATGCTGCGGTGAAAAACTGTTAATTGGTTTACAGAAAGTTTCCATACTATATACGGTGAATAACTGTAATAGATCTAACGGTACATTTAATGTAATTTTACGGTAAAATACCGTTAAATTCACAGTTTTTGAAAGTGAAAAATAACAATTCATTGTAAAATTTACAGTGAAAAACCGTAAATTGACATTCCCACAATTCCCTGCGTGACACTTCACATTTGATATATTTTTGTTGAAATAACTCTGTTTCTTCTTAGTTTTTCTCATTTTTTTCTAATCAGTTATGTACATTAGGGTTTTATGTTACATCTAATGTTGTTAAATTAATGTTTATTGCATTTTTAAAATTTCATGCATGTTACCATGATGGTGTTTAGTGTGTGTGTGAATGACACTGTGTGCTCCTTCTATATATTAGTATTGTCCTCAGCTTGTGGAAAAGCTGCTTGTGATGAACTTTGATTCATCATGTGACTCTTATCACCACTGGGTTTGATGACTGTCAGTGTATTATAAAAATACAAAACAGATATTAGTACTTCATTAGGTTGGTAAATTAACATTATATCAGTTAATGAAATATGTTATTTTACCGTAAATTTTACTGGGATTTTTTTTTACAGTGTACTGAAATCCAATGTTAAATATACATATTTAAAATGTAAAATTCACATGTAACTCCGTAAGTATGTTTACGGTTTGATGTCATTTTTACAGTATTGTTCTGGTAACCACAGCTGCCGGTATTTTTCCGTAGAAACAACGGGATTTTTTTTACAGTGTTGTTCTGAAAGACATTATTAATGCTGTCCCCTTAAATTTGAATACATTCTAAGGCAGCATTGCTTGTCTTTTCATGGATAAATAAATAGAAATGATAAATTAACATAATATAAATAGAAATAAACTTTTATTAAATACTGAAAACACACACATACACACACAAAACTGTTCAAAGTTTGGAATCATAAGATTGTTCTAATTTTATTATTGTAATATTACAGTATAAAACATAATATTGTGAAATATTTTTTTACAATTTTATATAACTGTTTCTGTTTTAATACATTATACAATGTAATGTATTCCTGGGATGGCAAAGCTGAATTTTCAGAATCATTACTAAAGTCTTCAGTGTCACATGATCCTTCAGAAATCATTCTAATATGCTGATTTGATGCTTTTATTATTATTATCAATGTTGAAAACAGCTGTGCTGCTAAATATTTTGGTGGAAACCATGATACATTATATTTTTTAGGACTCAAAAGAACAGCATTTATTTGAAATAGAAATCTTTTGTAACATTATTAATGTTTTTATTTTCACTTTTAATCAAATTAATGCAGCCTCGCTGAATAAAATTGTTAATTTCTATGTAAACATTTTTTTACAGGCCTCATAATTTTGAACTGTACTGTAAATGCATACATATACATACATAAATACATGTTACTTTATATTTTAATTTATTCTATCTAATATTTGTGCCTATAGTATTTTTAATATTTATATATCATGTTATTAGCTTTAGCAACATGCTAACACCAAAATGTATTGAAATCAATATTTTTGTAGTCTCTAGAAGTTGCTGCCTATGTAGAGCACTCCAAATCAGTCACTTTTTGAGTTTCCATGATTGTTAGGACACTAAGAAGTCGGTTGCCTGAGCAGGAAGCTCACAAGGGTTTGGAACAGAGCTACAAACAAACAAACCGAGACATCGAAAACGATGTATACAAACCCTGCCTTAACCGGCTTTATGTCTCATTTCTTGGCAGCTGGTTTTTGGATGACTTATCAGATAGCGTCCCCGGCTCTTCGATGTTAAAATTAATCAGACCATGCCTAGGTCTCTCTTTCTAGATACGGCATGAGCCCTGATCCGACGGGTCAGTCTTCATGAGATAATTTGCAGCTGCAGTCGGAATGGGAGGGTGGGGGAGGACAGTTATTTCAGTGGGACAGGCAGTTAGTTAGCCTTGCCATCAGGGTGGCATCTGTCATCCCACTGTGCTACTGCTTGTGTCCTATGATGGATGTCACAATTTGGACCATCAAAATAGGAGCCCCCCGCTGCTTTTAATTGCCAAAGCCGGGCTCTGGCACATTTGTTATTACTGAGCGCTTGTTACGTCACACCAAATGAATTAACAGGTGAAGATAATAGATGTGCACCCAGGCGACCTGGCCTACAGCCTCTATGAGGGCCCAGAGTAATTATGGGATAATAAATGTTCTGTATTGAAGCAGTGGGGGGCAGCATTAGACAGGCAAAAAAACCCTCCCTGACAGGCTGTATGGAAATACACTCCACTGCCAGCAATGACACACACTCATCAGCTGTCTGACAGACGCTTGTATAATTAGACCTGTAATACATGCAATTAGAAAAATAGTGAAAAGTGTGCAATTTTACAGGTATAAATATATTCCATCGATTCCATCGTTTCATTAAAATCGTTAAAACTTGGCACTGCAAGGTCTGCTAGAGTAAGTGCAGCGGTGGCAGCTTCTTGAAGACAGAATATCTATAACAGAAAGTAATGGGTGCTCTACAGCCAAGTACAGAACTTCTAAGAATTCACACAAAATCCCCAAAACACAGTAATGATGTCTGCTGAACCTTTGTGGCAATTACATGCCACCATCAAAACCAACCTAGGCTCACTGGAAATACATGTCTATATACCTACATTTTTGCAAAATTCCAAAAATGTATACTATACATACAATGCACTGCAGTTTCCATCTGAAATTAACACTAGAGGCAACAACTTTTATTCCTTTTCACACAAATTATGATGACAGGCAGATTATCAATTAATAAAGACTTATTTTTTGTGCAGTTCCTTGCACAATATATGTTACCATAGCACACAATTTGTAAACTGATACATTTTGATGTTTGAAAGTGTAACGCGCAATATGGCGGAATAAGTCCCGCCTTCAAAATAAGAGCCAATCGCCGACTGGTAAAGTCATCGCGTCACTGCAGCGGCCGTTAGAAGCACTGGTTTCTATAGAAACAGTCAGACGCGCGCCTCCGAAATGAGGCACAAGAGACGCGCATTTAGGTCTGTGCATACGCATTAGCTTGATCTAGCCTAAAAAAATAGTTTTTTTGTCATGATTTGAGCGTTTAGAAAAAGAATTATGAGACAGTTGTTGTCAGAATTTATATGAAATTTAATCGAAAGCTTGGCAAACAGCTTTGGAGAATTTGATGTTTCCCCATTCAAAGAGATAGGAGACGCATGGATGCCCAGGATGCCCGAGAGGCGTTTCAAAGATGGCCGCCGAGTGAAATTACTTGGGACTTTGATTATAGGTATTCTCTAGTCGTTGAGTGTGCATCAGTTGTACACTCGTCATTGCGGTGCATTGTGGGATTGAATGAGTGCACTCGATATCGTTCACTATGGTTTCGGACACCACTACAAATGGCTGTCCCCTCAAATAGTGCCCTATTTAAAGGGTTACTTCAGGCTTTAGCATTAAGCTTTGTATTACTAGAATACCACTAGTATTTTCAAATTACAGTGCTTTCCCCCTTCATATCAGCCCGAGATGAGAGATTTATGCATTTTTACTCTGTAAAAAAGCCTCCAATGACGCAAAAATCGTCATTTTGCATCATCAGAGGCTTTTTTGCCAGAGGCTTAAAACTACAGCCAGTAATAGCAGGTAGTTCCGCATTTTTTTCACCACGCCCATACATATGCACGTTTGAGGTTACTCACGGACATAAATCAAAGATTTTATCAAAAGTGGGTGTCAATTATATTTTTAAACTTCAGTAATTAACTTTATTTTGTCTGCACTACATCAGTGGTTCATCTTGCAAATTTATCGGTCTCTGCAGTCATCTCAACCAATACAGCAACAGGCTTTTGTGGTAACGTTAGCATAAATAGATAAATAGACTAACTCAGTTTTACAGAACAGTGGCTTTACTTTGATAACAGTCAACTTATATGCAACTTATATGTAATTGTCTATCTAACGTTACTTTGCTAAGTTTGCAGTTTTACTGCTACCTACAACACTACATATAGGCTACTGTGTTATCAGTCTAGTATCAGCGAGTCTTACCTCTAGGCGAATACGCTTAGTACCAGATGCCCAGGCTGTTCGTCCTCTGGGAAAGTGAATATCGATGGTATCGCGGTGTCCTTCAGAATGGTTCTCTTCATTGCAAGGATATTTGGTTCGTAGTCCTCGTGCTTGAAATGGAGACTACATATTCTGCATTTTTTTAGGTTTTCTATAACGGTGTCATCTCCAAACTTCGGGTGTTTGATGGCCCGCAGCCACTGTTTACATCGCTCCAAATCTTTAACTTAATCGGAAAATGATGGAAACTTACTTGTCCTTTCCTGGTTTTGGGTGTACATCCAGGTACAAAGCAATTTAGCACCATTTCGCTGTAAATGTATGAACTAACTCACGATTTATAGAATTAATATGTAACAAAGCAAGCCTAGTTGTTTGAATTTTCCTGGTAATGCCACCTGTAACCGATAGGCGTGGTTTGGGAATGGCCTCGCAAGGGCAGCAAAACAAGTGCATTCTGGGAGTTGTTGTCTTTCATCCACATTAATCAAAAATACATTTTCTGCCTTTTCTCAGTCTAGAAAGCTCCAAATTCAAAAATAATTTCACATTTCTACTACATAAATGACCAATTTTAAATACACATTCATCTTTCCAGTGGTGAAGTACCCCTTTAAGGGTATAGGGGGAGATTTCAGACACAGCCCTGGTGTAATAAAATGTTGCCACTCACTGAACATTTCACTCGTGAAACGTGGAAGAAGCAACGTAATATAATTTTGCAGAAATGTCGCCACAGACACATATTTGAGCCTAGGCTGATCAAAAACAGGAAAGTAAATGTAACCGGCTCAAAACTGGAGGCAGTGGGAGTCAACGCTTTCAGCACAGCGTCAGCCAGAGATGGCTAGATATAAATAAGCCCAGAATGTCTTAAGCAAACAGAAATTATACAAAATTAATTAGCGAGCCTTGGATGATAATTACCAGTGGTGAGCGGCTGGGTCTTTGCGTGGGGCTGGAAAGAGCCCAGGCACAACAGAATTTGGGAGGATGTGGCGCAAGTCTGCATTTGCAGCCTGCTGCCGCCTCCGCACAAACCTCTGTAATTACTAACTTACATTTCTCTCTTTCGCCTTCACCTTTCATTTCGCAGTCATTTGGGAGAGCCAAGGTAAACCAGAGGACTAATTGGCAATAGACGTTTCCACTGGTGAGACGTAATGCATTAAAGATGTGGGGCTCTGGCTAGTTATGAGCAGCCAAATAAACATTAGCCTTTAGCCATGCGGCGAACCTTCAGTATCCTGCCCCTTACACACAATTCCCTCCCTTCTGCCTCTGACTCTTTTTCTTTCTTTGCCTGTCTCTCTCTATATCTCAGTAGTTTATTGCCAAAACATCAATGCATACAATAAAACACAACGAACACACAGATAGATAGATAGATAGATAGATAGGTAGATAGGTAGATAGAGTTGTCAATTGACACAAATTCCCATGATCGATTGTAGTTTAAATAAACAATCAATTAATTGATTTTCGAATATTATAATAATCGAATGTTACAAATTATATCTGCACAAAATTACGCACATGTACAAGTGAACTTGAAATAAGTTACATGGTATTCAGAATGTGTGGACTCGCTCTTCCTGGAGCAACGCGATGAAACAACTAAATGGCTACTAAACTCAATTCACAATGTTTTATTACAGTATTGTTCTCTTTATAATGTTATGTAATATCACAGTCCCAATCATAGTCATTATTATTTGTGCATTGTTGTTTGAGCTGCATGCACTGAAGCTGATCACCAGAGCACTTTACTATAGTGTTAATTCTTAACCAAATGCACATATGAGATAAATCAGATATGGATAGACCTACACAAAATAAACACAATATTACAACTTACATTTGCACAAAACAAAAGGCTGCGAATGACAATGCAAATTTATAGTCGTAATGAAAGTGTAACTCCGGTGTTCTTGCTTCATTTTTACTCGTGTCTGCTTTACATGTTTCGCGGTTGAACCTGCTTAATCGACGATCGATAAGTTTTATTGATCGCCGATTAATCGTTAACATCCCTAGTGTGTTGCAAAGGTTCTAACGAATAATTAATTCTAGATTTATTTTTATTTCACTTTGTTTTCATTGTCAGAGCAAAAACAGACAAAGTAACTGGCAATGTTGTGTCTAAAATGTAAATTACTCAATATAAAATTTTTGTTTATTTAACTGTTGTAGAAATGCATGTTGTACCCTCTCTTTGTTTCTCCAATTCGGCAACTTCTCGAAAATGGCCCAGTCTGTCATTGCTAGTTCTAACGTGATGTTTTATTAAAAAATAAACAGTGTTGGGGGAAGTTACTTTTAAAAGTAATGCATTACAATATTGTGTTACTCCCTAAAAAAGTAACTAATTGCGTTACTTAGTTACTTTTTGTGAAAAGCAATGCGTTACATTACTTTTGTGTTACTTTTTCTCACCTGGTCTGGGCTTGCTTGTTTGTTTTTTATGATGACAAAAAAAAGTTCTATATTTTGCAAATGTACAGAACCTTTCACACAAAAAGTGAAATGAATAATCCTCAGGCTGAAGGAAATGCATATTTACTCCTGTACAGTAGAGGGCGCAGCTCAAACAAACCTTTCAGCTGTGCTGCCTTTCTGGATTAAAGAAGAAAAGGATACAGGAGAAGGAAGTTCAACACTCTTATTTCTAAATCTAATCTAAAGTCTTTTTGCTTATTGGTATGGTTGAATGAATTAGATCATTGAAGATCAGCAGCAAAGACATTAGTTAATAAAGTGAGATTAAATACATAAAGTATATTTGTGTAATTTAATATAGTTAATTATTACAGGTTTGCGTAAAATTCTGAGATTGTTTTTATTCATTTTGAGGAATACTGAATGTTTTCGTGCAGTTGAGATAAGTAAATGCTCATGTTAACATTTAGTCTAGAACTACAATACCCATCATGTTCACACAGCGCACACAACACCTCTGCACTTTATTTCTCTCATCATGGGGACAGAAGAGCTGTCAGTCAATAAATGTAAAAAAGTAACTTGAGTTACTTTTTTGAAAAAGTAATTTAGATATTTTGATGTAAATTGAAAAATACGTTACTTTACTAGTTACTTGAGAAAGTAATCTGATTACGTAATTTAGTTACTTGTAATGTGTTACCCCAACACTGAAAATATATATTTTATATATTTTTTTAAATATTTTTAAATATACACCTGTCCCTCTCTCTATTCCCTATCCTCTATTTGTCTGTCTCTTCATCTGTGTCTCTCTAACTCTGCCTGCTTCTCTCTCTGCCAGTGTTTCTCCCACTCCTTCTCTGTTCTTACATATGATGAGTAGCTCATGTAGAAATGATGGTTGAATGACAGAATAACCTTCTTCAAACTGAGGGCTGAGGTTTTGTGTATGACAATAGGATGCCCAACTGTCAAAACACTGAGATATGTATGTGTGTCTATACTACATGTTAACGAAAGGCAACTGTTCTCTCTGTCACAAACATGCCCTGTGCAATGGACTGGAAATCATGGCAGCACCTCCTATGTGGTCTGTATGTTTTCCAGAAGCCGCTAAGGCAGGAATTATATCTCTGGCAGAGTTCTCAGTAAAGCATTCATGCCTTAATGTACAATGATGTGTAAAGTAATCTGCCATTTAAGAAAAACGGCCTGGTGGGACGATCCTATTCAACTGTAAAACTCTCCATGTTACCACAGGAAAGCTTTGCATATAAATGTCTGACAACGCAGAATATAGCAGTGAAAATAATCAAACCCGAATTGTAAGTTATCTGGCTTATGTACGGCTAATTTAAGGAAGCCTATATTTGGTGTTTTTCATCAAGATAGAGCCTTTAGGAACAATTGCTTCAATTAGCATTACCGTGTCCATATTACATGAACACTTTAACACTTAAATTATTTTAAAATGCTAAACATGCTTTGTGGTAGTGACAATGCATGTGAATTTATGAGGCCTATGTCCATTCATATCCACAGTGACATGCTGCATTTTATTCAAATGAGTGTCTCAAAATGATACTCTACCAAACGGAATACATGAATTATGACCTGCTAATTATACCAATCTTGCAAATGATCTACTTAAATATTAATCTACATCACTTTGCATAGATTGCTGTGAGTCATTCTGTGATTGTGAACAATGCATATGCATATTCAGATGTTAAAGGTTGTCTTGAGATATTAATCAGATGAAACAGGTAGAAACAACACTGAAATGAGTACTTCAGATGCAAAAGCCTCTAAGTGCCATCTGAAATTTTCTTCTAAAATGAGCATTTTTATCAAGCTTGTATGTTTATGTTCAGTTATGTCACTTTAATGGTAATGAAAAATACCTATTAATTGCCATTAAAGTGAAATTACTGAAACTAAACAAACAAGCTTGATAAAAATGTTAAATTTAGAAGAAAATTTCAGATGGCACTGAATATTCAAATGAGGCCCTTTGGCAGTCAGGACACCCATGTTGGGAAACTCTGCTGTAGAGAGTAATGGATAAAGTTTAGTTATAAATGTTTCTTTAAAATTTAATAGCAAGTTCAAAAACATAAGGGGTTATCTTCAGATTCAGGCACATCTGGTGAATGACAGCATTGGAGGGGGACTTATATGGATATTCTGTGAATAAAACATGCAGAGAGCAGAATGTAAATGGTTCTGCTTGTCATATTGGCAATGATTGATAGGCACTCCTGTGCAATGAACAGAGGGACACCTGCTATTTGGCCATGCCTCACTGTGTGCAGTTCACTGAATGGACTGGGTCCTGACTGCTCAGTGCTACTTTTTTTCTCTTTTTGACTTTGGAGACAATGTATGTGTCCATACTGTTTATACAGTGATAGGAAATTGAGATCTTGCTTTGATACAAAAAAAGAGGTCACACTTTAGATTAGGGTCCAATTCTCATTATTAACTATGACTTTTGCCTCAATAAACTTCCAATTATTAATAGTTAGTAAGACAGTTGTTAAGTTTAGGTATTGGGCAGGATTAAGGGATGCAGAATATGGTCATGGCATTAATATGTGCTTTAATAAGCAACTATAACTATGCATGCTAATAAGCAACTATAATAATAAGAATTGGACCCTAAACTAAAGTGTTACCAAAAAAAAAAAAAAAAAAATTATATATATAAATTCTTGTAATTATTAACACACATTTAAAAAAAGATTTTAGCAACTGTTTTTTAATTCAGTCATCATTTACTCACCCTGATATCATTCCCCTTTTTCCACGAAACACAAAAGGAGAAATTTTGATGTTTTCCATGCAGTTACACAGAACAAGAACTGAAGATTTAAAGCTTCAAAAAAAGATGCAAAAGCACCACGATATTGGAAAAAACTGACATTGCAATATTTTGTTTTTCTGCTCAATATAGTGTTAAAGTAACAATGATGCAGAGTTAACATTAATGAGATAATTAATTAAGTGATTTATTAAGTAATGATTGAGCATTAGTGATGAACACCTGCTGTTAACAAGCAGAATCACTGAAGAGAAACACAAGAACTACAACTGACTTTCAGCCACAGCCTAAGATGAACTCAACTGAAGATAAAAGACATTAAATCTCTCAAGATCTGATTAAACAACTCCACAAACAGCATATTATCTCATTAACTTTAACTCTGCTTCAGTGTTATTTTAACTCAGAGAGGGACCATATGTTCTCTGAGAAGAGCTGATTTAACTCTGGGGATTTTGCTGTGTACAGAAAATGAATAATCAAATTTAAAAACAACACTACATAGTCTTCACTGTATAAACTGAATATAATTAATCTGTGTTAAAGCTGCAAAAGTTATTGTATTTTGTTGTTTGTTAACATTCATGACACAGAAAGCAGCAAGAATATTAGGCTGCTGTCACTTTAAGACCAAATGCGCGGACCCATTAAAATGATACGCAGAAAAAAAAAGTTATACGGGAGCGACATTTCATGTTCCCATTCAGTCGGTCACGTTCGACGTACGTCGGACAGACCGACGAATAGGAATCTCGCTAGAGAGGCCAATCTACTTCGAGTGTAACTAAAACGAGCCAATGCACATTGGCATGCAATCATATGCATCAGCTGCTCGCCTCGCAGCGCGGGTATATAATGAGCAGCAGGTGCGTTGCATCTTCAGGTTTTCGCTTCGGAGCCGAACGGTGTTTGTTCCTGTTCTCTGCAAGCGAGTGTCTGCTAGAAGACGAGTCAAGCTTTTTGGTTGAACTTCTCTTTTTTTCCGAGTGCAGGCGAACAGCACAGCAGCGGGGTTGAAGTCCTCTCTTTTTCTGTTTTTGTTTCGTTTGCCGTTTTTGAGCAAATAGCTGTTTTGACAGCGTCGGAAGGCTGTTCTCACGGCCGGTACGGTGCGCTTTTGAGCGCTGAAAAGCCGTTTTTACGGCTGGTAAGAGTGAGCGCCTTCAAAGAGAGAGAGAGAGCACACGACAGGCTGCACACAATCCCTGTCTGTGTTGCGGCGGCCGTTCCCCTGCGTGCTTCAGCACTTTTAAAAGAGTAAAGTCCCTGAAAGAGCTTACACAAGTAGATTCGCGTCTTTTTAAAGATGACATCCTACTTGTGTTTCTGGATGCGGTCGTTCCTGTCCTCACTGACGGCCACGATCACTGTTTCACATGTCTGGGCGCGTGTTGAAATGATGTTCGTGGGTGTTTCATGTTTTCATATGAGAACATGATCACGTCGACACGCCGGTCGTGACTCTTCTTTCTCCGGGAAGCTTGAGTCCCCTCTGTTGTTGGCCAGCTGCCGCTTGTGTGTAAAAGCACAGCCGCGGGTCTGCCCGACACTCTGGGAAGACCGTGGAGATCAGCGAGAGCAAACCTCTCGCTCCTCTGCGTGTCGTGTGCCGTCGAGCTGCCGGGCTGCAGCGCGGGTTGTCACGGCAACCCAGCGCTCGCTCGGCGCTCTAGATGCGCGGTTCCCTTGCATAATCTCCATTGTAGCGCCCTCTCTGGTGCACCAGAAGAGGTCTACTTTGCTGATATGGCTTGGGTGACATGAGGTTGAGGGGTTCCTTCGGGGAACCAACCCCCTAGGGCCCCTCCCTCTCTAGCGCATTGCAAGCTGTGCAGTTTCTGGATTGGATTGCTGGTCCTACTCATAGGGGAACCTAGCATTTCATTCAGAGCTCCAGCTGAGGGACAGACGTCGATTGCAGCATCGGAGAGAGTGCTGTTATGCTCTGGAGATGAGGGTGATGCTGCCCACTGTAATGGTGTGTGCCTATGCTGACTCAGATTCGGAGTTTACAGCCATGCTTTCCTGGGTCTTCCAGATGTGCATGGAAAACTTGGCAGTATGGGGGTATGTTGGTGCCATAAATATGGAATGCCAAAAGTGCCAAAATCTGCATAAGTTTTTCCTCTCTCACTACCCTCTTGGTTGGGGTGGCTGTACACAGACCACACCCACCCTGCATGTGAGGCCAAGGCACTCTTTTTGCATGAGGGTAGTTCTGTGCTGGGGTTGAGCTGCGCTTGTTGACTAACCGTGATCAAAGTCACGGCGCAGGCCCTCAGCCAGACGATGTCCACCTCTGTGGTCCAGAAGTGCCCCCTGGCTTACCTTGTGAGGTGCGAGAGGTTGTCAAGCTAAATGCTTTCTCAATGCTCCCATCTTACGAGGTGGCCTTTTCGGTGACACTGTCGAGGACTGAGCCCAGCGGTTCTCCTCAGTTAGTAGCGGATCGGGGAGCTTCCCATGACAAACCATTGAGTTCCTCTTGGGCCGCCCCTCGGTCTGCTCGTCGCCAAGGGTGTCGTCCCCTGCAAGAAACTCTGGCCCAGCAGGCTCTGCTGTGTCCATTGCGGGGAGATGACGCCTCCCGTCTCTGCAGCTGTTAAGTGGTTGGTGAGAATCACCCCTGAGACGGGCGACCCAGAAATGGGTGGGGCTGCTCTTCCACCCCTGGAGGAGGGCCGGGTGGTAAATCCTTTTATTGGGTTTGTTTCTGTTCCGCCACTGACCCAAGAGGCAGTGGTACCCAAAATTAAAAGAGCAGTTCCTCCATTTCCAGGTCTGAAGAGGGTTTGGAGAGCAGTGGGAGGAGAAAAACCTCACCACTCTCATCCCCCTCTTCTGTCGCCAGCGGACAGCAGCGAGCAGCGGGCAGCCAAAGCCTCGACTGCTCCCTCTGTCCATCCGTGGAACCAGGTAAGTGTTGCCTAGCACACTGTGACGCCGCTTCGGGCCGCCTCACAAAGAGAGCCCCCCGAGCCGCGTCCCTGTGTTCCACCTCGCTGCCCCGCTGCGGGTACGCCGGTGGTCTCTTTGGTCCCGCTTGTACGGTCTCTGCGAGCCCGGTTAGCGCTCCCCAGTCCGTCTCGCTGGCTCATTGGGACCATCAGGCTCGGCTATGCGATTCAGTTCGCCCGGCATCCCCCCCAAGTTCAGGGACGTCCTCTTCACTACAGTGAAAGATGTCATTGCCCCTGTCTTGCGTGCGGAGATCGCAGTCCTACTGGCGGAGGACGCGATGGAGCCGGCCCCTCCAGCCGATATGAGGTCAGGGTTCTACAGTCCCTACTTCATTGTACCCAAAAAGAGCAGTGGGTTATGACCGATCTTGGACCTGCGAGTTTTGAATCGGAGCCTGTACAAGCTACCGTTCAAAATGCTGACGCAGAAGCGCATTTTTGAGTGCATCCGTCCCCGAGATTGGTTTGCAGCGATCGACCTGAAGGACGCGTACTTCCATGTCTCGTTTCTTCCGCAACACAGGCCATTCCTGCGCTTTGCGTTCGAAGGTCGAGCATATCAGTACAGAGTCCTACCCTTCGGGCTGGCCCTGTCTCCCCGCGTCTTTACGAAAGTCGTAGGGGGAGCCCTTGTTCCCATGAGAGAACAGGGTGTTCGCATTCTCAACTACCTCGACTGGCTCATTCTAGCACAGTCCCGGGGTTAGTTGTGCGAACACAAGGATTTGGTGCTCAGACACCTCAGCCAGTTGGGTCTTCAGGTCAACTGGGAAAAGAGCAAACTCTCCCCTGTGCAGAGGATCTCTTTTCTCGGTATGGAGCTGGATTCGGTCGAACAGATAGCACGCCTCACAGAGGAACGTGCTCAGTCGGTGTTGAACTGCCTGAATACGTTCAATGGCAGGACAGCGGTCCCACTGAAATTCTTTCAGAGGCTCCTGGGGCATATGGCGGCCGCGGCGGCAGTAACCCCGCTTGGTCTGCTTCATATGAGACTGCTTCAACACTGGCTTCACGGCCGAGTCCCGAGATGGGCGTGGCAACGCGGCACGTTCCGGGTGCTAATCACTCAGGAGTGCCGCCAAGCCTTCAGTCCGTGGTCGGACCCTTTGTTCTCCGGGCAGGAGTGCCCCTAGAACAAGTGTCCCGGCATGCTGTGGTATTCACAGATGCTCCTGCCACCGGCTGGGGTGCCACGTACAACGGGCATGCAGTGTCAGGGGTTTGGACGGGACCCCATCTGCATTGGCACATCAATTGCCTCGAGTTGCTAGCAGTACGTCTTGCTCTGAGCCGCCTCAAAGGGCCGCTACGGGGCAAGCATGTACTGGTCCGTACGGACAACACTGCGACCGTTGCGTACATCAACCATCAAGGTGGTCTACGCTCCCGTCGCATGTCGCAACTCGCCCCCCATCTCCTCCTCTGGAGTCAGAAGCGTCTGAGGTCGCTTCATGCCATTCTTGTCCCTGGTGTGCTCAGCCATGTGGCCGACGAGCTATCACGAGCTGAGCTGCCAGGAGAGTGGCGACTCCACCCCCAGGTGGTCCAGCTGATCTGGAGAGAGTTTGGAGAGGCTCAGGTAGACCTGTTTGCCTCACCGGAAACCTCCCACTGCCAGTTGTTTTACCCCCTGTCCGAGGGAACACTCGGGACAGACGCACTGGCACTCAGCTGGCCCCGGGGCCTTCGCAAATATGCGTTTCCCCCAGTGAGCCTACTTGCACAGACCCTGTGCAAAGTCAGGGAGGACGAGGAGCAGGTCCTCTTAGTTGCGCCCTATTGGCCCGACCAGACCTGGTTCCCAGAACTTTCACTCCTTGCGACAGCCCTCCCTGGCCCATTCCTCTGAGGAAGGACCTTCTTCTCAGAGACGGGGCACTCTTTGGCACCCGCATCCAGACCTCTGGAAACTCCATGTCTGGTCCCTGGACGGGACGCGGAGGTTCTAGGTGACTTACCCCCTGAGGTACTTAACACCATCACTTCGGCACTTGCACTGTCTACGAGACGTGCTTACGCCTCGAAGTGGAACCTGTTCGTCGAGTGGTGCTCTTCTCGCCGAGAAGACCCCCGAGGATGCTCGATCGGAGTCGTGCTTTCCTTCTTGCAGCAAGGGTTGGAGCGTAGGCTGTCCCCCTCCACCCTCAAAGTCCATACTGCTGCTATCTCCGCTTACCACGACCACATAGATGGCAAATCTGTTGGTCAGCACGACCTGGTCGTCAGGTTCCTTAGGGGGGCGAGACGGTTAAATCCTCCTCGTCCCCCTCCATACCCTCTTGGGACCTCACTCTGGTGCTAAGAGCACTTCAGATTGCTCCCTTTGAGCCTTTGCAATCGGCAGACTTAAAGATTCTGTCTATGAAGACTTTGCTGCTGGTTGCATTGGCCTCCATCAAGAGGGTAGGGGACCTGCAGTCATTTTCGGTCGACGTATCGTGCCTGGAGTTCGGGCCGGGTGATAGCCACGTGGTACTAAGACCCCGGCCTGGCTATGTGCCCAAGGTTCCTACCATTCCCTTCAGGGACCAGGTGGTGAGCCTGCAAGCGCTGCCCTCGGAGGAGGCAGACCCAGCCCTGGCTTTGCTCTGTCCAGTTCGCGCTTTGCGACAGTACATAGACAGAACCAAAGCCTCAGGACCTCAGACCAGCTCTTTGTCTGTTATGGAGGCCAGCAGAAGGGAAAGGCTGTCTCCAAGCAGAGGATGGCCCACTGGATAGTGGATGCCATCGCCCTGGCTTACCAAGCTCAGGGCGTGCCCTGCCCGCTCAGGTTGCATGCTCACTCCACGAGAGGTGTCGCATCCTCCTGGGCGCTGGCTCGTGGCGCCTCACTGACAGACATTTGTAGAGCTGCGGGCTGGGCGACACCTACACGTTCGCTAGATACTATAGCCTTCGTGTCCAGCCGGTCTCCTCCCGTGTTCTCGCCACAGGTCAGAGGCACGGAGAGGCCCCGGCTTAGTGTCGGCTTGCTGCGCTACATGCGCTTCTTTTCTCCAGAGAGTCCCTACAAGGCAGACCCTGTCGAGTCCTCCGATATCCCTTCGGCAGCCGACGTGGCGGAGCGTCTGGCGCCAGGCCTATACTCCGTTGTATCCTTGAGAACCGGGTTTAGGCTGGGTTCCATATGTGTGACCCTACGGGGATCCCATATGGTTGGTTCCACGGTTGCTCCTAAACGAAGCCCGTGTCTTTCCCTCTGGGAGAACCTACCCTTCATCGGGTTGGAGTCACCCCAGCTCTTCCATATGTAGCACAGCCCTACAGGGTTAGTCCATATGTACTTCTCCACGTAACTCCTTCGGGGAAGGATGTGGCTTCCGCAGCGTTCCTTTCCCAGCGAAAGGGTACGCTTTCCCAGCGTTATCCAAAAGTCTCACTGAATGGGTTTTGGGGAACAGCAGTGATCGACTCTCTCTGTGTCAGCCCTGTCCCACCATCCTCAGGCAAGGGGGTTCAGGTGGCTTACTACAGAGCGCTGGAAGGGGGCAGCTCCTGTGGCGCTTTGGTAGGGATTCCTATTCGTCGGTCTGTCCGACGTACGTCGAACGTGACCGACTGAATGGGAACGTCTCGGTTACAAAGGTAACCCTCGTTCCCTGAAGGAGGGAACGGAGACGTACGTCCCGTCGCCACAGTCGCTGTACCCCGCTGATGCTGCTGCCTATCCGGTTCGGCTCCTCAGCGAAAACCTGAAGATGCAACGCACCTGCTGCTCATTATATACCCGCGCTGCGAGGCGAGCAGCTGATGCATATGATTGCATGCCAATGTGCATTGGCTCGTTTTAGTTACACTCGAAGTAGATTGGCCTCTCTAGCGAGATTCCTATTCGTCGGTCTGTCCGACGTACGTCTCCGTTCCCTCCTTCAGGGAACGAGGGTTACCTTTGTAACCGAGACGTTTTTGTGAACTATCTTTTTAAATGACTGTAGCATCCCCAAAATAGGCTTGTTTGTAACTGAAGGTTGAGATGAAAGGAAAAATAAGGATTTTTTTTTTTAATGAATATGTGCTCACATTACTGTTTAATGAAACTGGACACTGGGGTTGAATGTGTGTTGGATGGGGGAGGTGTGAATATCGAACGTGTTTGCGGTCAGTACTTCCATGCTTACAGGCCAATACATCAAAAAAATTAAAATATTCAGCATCAAAAAGGCAAAGGGTACATGCCTGATGATCTTAATTGCCCCATATTTTTGATGTCAAGCAATCATAACGACTTCAAAGTGACACAAATTGATTTGTATGTCGACAGCCGTGTGCTTGTAAAAAAAAGACGCTTGTGCGGTTAATAGAATGAGTCTGTCTTAAAGGCTTCGGATGCCTTTTCAAACCAAAGAGAAATGCAAATGCGTTCATACTTGAGTAGCTCAGACATCTGCGGGGTTAATGGAGGTCTGAATATTGCTGTCCACCGCAATGTTATTCCTTTAAAGACAGAATCAATCATAAACAACGACTCAAGGAAACGCTTGCCTTTAGAGTCAATTAAAAGTAGAGTGACATAACACAAAAATACTCCCAGCATAAATTAAGTGGCCCGCCATCATTGTTTTCTTGTTTACCATGTTATGAAGGCGATGTTTGATGTACACGCAGACCGCTCTGGGCGATAGTTTATGATCATTATTATTTAAATGAGCTGTTGTGTTTTGAAGGTCTTAAATCACTGAACAGGAATTTTTGAAGTCCGGAATTATAAATGGCTTTCCATGCAAATGGGGGAACGCTTCTCTCTTGACTGGTTTCATTCTGCGGCACAACCGTATTCATGTTCGCTATTTAGAATGACATTAGTCGCAATGCAAAGTTTGGTATTTACGCTTTAAACTATATGCAACTTTATGAAGTCTGTGTTTTTCTCTCTACGGTCCCTGATGTGAGCGACATGATTGCTTGCTGCTAAACATACTTCCCAGAGCATGATTAATGATATACTTTTAATGAGGGACAGCGCAGAACCCCTGCCATGCCGTAGCTAAACACGCCACAAATGAGTGACTCACCGGGGCCTAGTGGACTGAAGCTTTGGCGTCATTATCAACAGACCTTATGCTCTCATAAACAGCTCGCAAGTCTCAATTCTCCTGACGCTAAGCAAAAAGCTACAATGTGGTACCATATTACACAGATTCACAGGATGACGCTCTTGAAGTCGATGCTGAAATGGTCAAATTGATAGAAAACTACTCAAACTGTTTCACAAACGACCATCATTTCCCTACATCTACGCAGAACCGGGGTTGCTGCTTGTTTATGCCAGGAAATAAAGATGCCAAAGGGAGCCTCTGGGAGCGCAAATGAAAAAAGGGGAAAAAATAAAATAAGTTTGAGTGTGAGGAACTTTTAAAAGCATTTTGTCAATGAATCATACAATTGAATATGATATAGCAGGACTCCATGAAGGTGCCCTATAAATGGGCCTCATGCTGTAATTCAGTTTGAAAGCCCATTGCAATGGGAAGTTCAATACAAGATGAGTGGCCCCATCAACTCTTAGTGCCCAAGCCACTTTGTTGAGTTTTGTTAAGTGATGTAGATATTTCAGGGAGGAAAAAGCACTTTGGACATTTAAACAGTTTCTTGTTAACTAGAACATGACCACTTGAAAGTGTATTAATGACATGAAAACACACTGTAAAAAATGTTCACGATTTTAACGGTAAAAGACTGTAAAAATGCTACGGTGAAAAACAGTTAATTTACAGAAAGTTTCCGTACTATATACAGTGAATAACTGTAGATCTAACTGTACATTTAATGTAAATTTACAGTAAAATACTGCTACATTTACAGTTTTTGTAAGTGAAAAATAACAAGTCAATGTATAATTTACAGTTAAAAAAATGTAAATTCACAATCCCACAATCCCCTGCGTGACACTTCACATTTGATGTATTTTCGTTGAAATATCTCTGTTTCTTCTTATTTTTTTTTCTAATCAGTTATGTACATTAGGGTTTTATGTTATATCTAATGTTGTTAAATTAACGTTTATTGCATTTTTTAAAATTTCACGTGTGTTACCACGATGGTGTTTAGTGTTTGTGTGAATGACACTGTGTGCATCTTCTGTATATTAGTATTGTCCTTCTCGGCTCTGCTTGTGATGAACTTTTCATCAAGTGACTCTCATCACCACTGTGTTTGGTGGTTGTCAGTGTATTACAAAGGGACAAAACAGATAGTAGTACTTCATTAGGTTGGTAAATTAAAATTATATCAGTTAATGAAATATGTTTTTTTACTGTAAATTTAAGTTAAATCTGTAAAACCTAAATTGTTGCTACCGTATTTTTTACGGTAAATTTTTGGTATCCACAGCTGTTGTTTTGGGTTTTTTTTACTGTAAATTTAACGGATTTTGTTTTACATCGTGTAAAATAAACAGTTATGGACCGTAATTACTACAATATAAACCTTTAAAGTATACAGTTTTGAACTGTAAAATAGACAGTAAACAAAGTACAGTCCTGTAAAACCTAAAATGTTGCTACCGTATTTTTTACGGTAAATTTTTGGCAACCACAGCTGTTGTTTTGATTTTTTTTTTTTTTACTGTAAATTTAACAGATTTTGTTTTACGTCTTGTAAAATAAACAGTTATGAACCATAATTATTACTATATAAACCTTTAAATTATACGGTTTTGAACTGTAAAATAGACAGTAAACAAAGTCCTGTAAAACCTAAAATGTTGCTACCGTATTTTTTAACAGTAAATTTCTAGCAACAACAGCTGCTGGGTTTTTACCTTAAATTTTTTTTTTTTTTTTTTTTTTTTTTTTTTTTTTTTACAGTGTAGGCTCTTCAGTGAAGTTTGCTGGATGAGAAGGTTAAACTGTTCATCACACAGATAATTTCTACTGGAAAGCAGTATTTTGTTCCTCATTAAAGGTTAAACTACTAGAAATTGAGTACTCTTGAAAAATATTTTTAAAATATTTTTAAAAGTTTAAAATCATAAGATGAACTCCAATCATATTACACTGAAAAAACAAATTGGTGTAGGATAATCAAGGATTTCCTGTCAAACCATTTTTAATCAGAAATTGTAGTAACTGTCATAAATAATTACAAAGATATGGCAAGTAACACATTGAATTAAATATACAATTTTGAAGTACACTGTAAAAAAAAAAAGAAGATTTTTCTAAGTTGTAAATAAAACGATTCATGGAGTATGATGTTTGTGAAATTTACTAGCAATTTCCAAATAAAACTTTTTCTACACCACATGTTTCCGAGTAGAAAGACTAAAATAGTATTTCCTTGTAAACCTTACTCAAATAATCTAATCTAATCTAATTTTTTTTACACTGAAAAAATGGGTGTAGAAATAATTTTCACTCAGAAATTGCTAGTAAATTTCACAAATAATTATGAAGAAATGGCAAGTAATGCATTTTCGTTTTTTACAGTGTAGCCAATTACTTTTATTTTTACCCAGAGTGGGTCGAATCATTGGGCCGCCATTTGAGATCACATGACTTACTCAATACTACACACTTTATCTCAATAACCCCTCTATTATCAACCACTTTAACTCACAGAACATATAAATGATGTCTAACTACACATAGCTACAACGTCATCAGTAACAAAAACATGCTTTTGCGTGACGTTACTGTACATCCACACCACTAGGTGTCAGTATAAGTCCAAGATGACAGCACATCATTAACAGAAAATTACTTCAGCAAGTGCACCTTTAACATTCATTTACAGCACTGAGACTAAATGTAAGTATTTTTAAAGCAACCACAGGTTTGCTACAGAAGGTCAGGCACTCGTTACTTTTAATTGGGGAGCCCAGCAATATATTTGAGCCTGTGCAGATGTGCTCACATTCAGCTCATCTGTCAGCCCCAATCTTCCCATTTTCCAGCTCTCCCCACCCCTGGAGGTGATTCATCTAACAGGAGCAGATTAACACATTACGGCTGTACCTTCCTCAGCTCTTGAAATTATGCCTCGCTTAAACATTCCTTTCATTTGCTGCTTATTTGCTGCTTAAAGCCTCTGTGATCAAGAAAGGGGAATGAGCAATTGTCTGGGACGCCGGCCTGTTTGCATATGTAAAAAGAAAGAAGGGAACTGACTCGGGCGTGAAGTGCTCAAGCATTCAGGTAAAAGATGAATCTCGCACAGACACTGGGGATTTGCCCAGTGGACAATTCCATCATGCACACAGACAGCAAAGTAATTTGGAATAGATCTTGATTGGTTTCTCATTGTGTGTCCAGAAAATCCCTTGTGTGCGGGAAAGCTTTAATTGAGTTTGACATCTCAGGATTATGAATCCTATGGCTATGTTAAATGGCCAATTTACATCTTAATTTAAAATTCCACATGGATAAAAAGATATTAATTACATTATGCAGGGAATGAAATTCAAGTTGTTGTTTTTTCCTTATTTTAATTTCAACCGCAGGGCATTCAAAAGAGAGCTGTTTATTTGAATAACAGAGCAGTAAGAAATCAGGCCAGTACATTCAGTTTGCATTCTTCACTGATCGCACCAAACTCGCCAGTCGGTTCCACTTCAGATTATGACTGTGAACTCAGATTGTACCGAACGTATCGTGCAGCAGTTTGATTCTGAAAGTTTGCTAAATGAATGATGAAATGAAAGTCTTGAAATGGCATACAACAAAGAATAAAATCACATTTAAAAAATGAGGTGTTAATGAATTAATCTTAATTAAAGGCACAATATGTAAGATTTTTGGATTCAAATATCCAAAACCCACTAGAACAATGTTATATATTTTGTTGTCTTGTGTACTTACATTATCCCAAATATTTCCAGCAATGTTTAAATCCAGAGAAATCAGCTATTTTAACCAGTGTAATGGTCCATATCATTGCGTCGCCTGTCAATAATGTCATATCTGTGCTACCCTTGATTTCCGTAGAAACCATGGAAACACCAAAGATGCTTTAATATGTTATGCATTTCATTAGACCGGTGAGCAACTGCTTGGATACTTTTATCGACAGAAACCTAATCATTGTTATATAGTTCAACAAGGTTAGTCCTTTTGTTTTCTTGATTTACCGTGCGTAACATGTTTGTACTATGCCTCAGAGACAATGATATTTTGTCAAGTGACTAACATAGCATAATCACAAAGAGCTTTATTTGTAGTAACAGTAATACAGCATTTTTTCCACTATGCAATATATTTTAAAATTACACTGTAAACCTATATGCTCAAAATAATTGATTGGTTTGCATAGGACAAACTTAATTTAAACAAATTAGTTAAGTCAAAATAACTTTAATGAGTATTTAGCCCTTTCTCTTTATTTCAAGTTCACAGAACTGATATATTTTAAGTATGCTGAACTGTTTCATTGTTTTGAGTTTTATGAACTTATTTCTTTTAATTTAGATGAACTTAAGTTTAACGGAAACTGGGCTGGGATTTCTATTTCCCAGCATGCTTTGCCCATGGTACTCGAAAGGGAGAGAAAATGCTAAAATTAAGTGTTATATAATGTTATAATGCAAGATTAATGTTAAGTTGGAGATTTAATAGTGATTAATGTTTTTGGAGAGTTAACATCATGGTGATGATTGGCGCATGCAGTTTAGTTTGAGAGCAAGCATATTAAATGCTTTATATTGCTGCACACATTCAGCAAATGTTATACCATGCTATTGTTAACATGTTAGCAAATTAGCAAGTTAGCTTTTTCTGAATTAGATTGTTATAACTAGCTAATTTTACATTAGTAAAAATGTTCACATTGGGGTTACATGATCATTTTAAGTTAAATGTATGAGTGTACTCAAACATTTCAAGTTAAGAACAATTAAACTGTATAAGTACAAGATAATAATCTGTCAGTTCTGCTTACTTAAACTTTGAATTTCATAACTTAAAAATTGAGGCAACCGATTGCCTAAATTTTTTGAGTTTTGCCAAATTATTCAGGTTTACAGTGAAGACAAGTCATCGAACTTTTATTAATATGATATTCTAATATCGATCTATCTTACTACAATGTGCGACAAGTGTCTCATACCAGCCACCGAGCGAATGCACAAAGTCACGTTATAACAACTTTCATAAAATATGCATAAACAAAAAAGCAAAAGGAGCGTCAGCGGCTGACTGCGGCATATAAGCATAATAAAAACAGCAACGTAAAATGTCACGGGCTTTTGGCCCTGCCCTGGTTATGTTGATAAAACTTTAATACATTAGCTCATCCACGAACATGATTTCTGCCCGAATCCCGTTGGATTGCTTTCCGTCGGCTGTGGAAGTGAAGACGACAACTCCCATGATTCCACTCTCATTCATGTCGTCATCAAGCTACGCCTTTGTTATTGTTTTGAAAAAGCGACATCTAGTGGTGAAACTTACATACTGTGTCTTTAATGTTCTCATAATAAACAGTTTAAGATTATATTGGTATGGCAAAGTGACAGTAAAAACATTTTATAAAAGATTTCTGTCAAATAAATGCTGTTCATTTGAACTTTCTATTCATTAAAGAATCTTGAAAAATATCACCGTTTCCACAAAAACATTAAGCAGCACAACTGTTTTCAACATTAATAAGCATATTAGAATGATTTCTGAAGGATCTTGTGACACTGAAGACTGGAGTAGAATGTTCTGATTAATTTAATTTATATTGTGTATAAAATGTTGTATTATGTTTGAAATTACATAATACATAAATGAAGTAACGTAACATTACATTTAATGTTTGTAGATTTAGACTAAGGTGCATTGTGGTATCTTCAAAGTGTGCTTTAAGTGGCCATTCCTGCTTTCCTGACAAAAACATATCAGTCAAAAGACAGCCTGGTTTTGGCACATGAAACAAACAAGGCAGTGTTTGTCATTGAGATTAGAGCCGATCAAAGGCTGTGGTGACCATAAAATGCATCGCCTTATGAACCTCAGAAAGAAGAAGAAAAGAGAATAAAAATCAAAAAGTGAATTGTATCTTCCCGAGGAGGTGGAAAAATACAATTTTATGTGATAAAAAAAATGTGCGAGGGAACTACTGCATTATAGACTGCTCTCTCAATGAGAATGTAAAAGGTAATTTCACATATAAAAAGAACTCTAATGCATGGTAGTAATGTCGTGGGGATGGAACAAAGGCAAACTTTCATCTCTTTAAGCTTGGATGGAGAAAACCTTTGATGCTTTGAAAATGATAATAAAAATCTCAGACTGAACCACTGAATACGATGCAGGCCCCCCAGCACTTAATGCAGACACATGGGCTATCTACAGGGAGAAAAAAGCCTTCAAATTGTGACACTTAGGGCGGCCAAATTATACCCTGAACAAACACAAAAGTGCAAGGAATAAAAAATCCTATTATATCAAAGATTAGTTGAAATCTCAGCATGCTAAGAGACAGAATTTATGTTCAAATGACGTTCTACATTTTGCAAAGCAATATTAATATATATAACCGTGATATATTAAAAAGAGAGCCGGGAAAGATTTAAAGATGGCTTTAAGCGCAATAAGGCAAAACGCACAAGTTTGATTGGATAGAAATAAGTTATTGCTCTTCCTAAACTAAAAAGCCCTTTTGTAAGTGATGGGGGAAAAGACACAAGGTCTGTTCAGTGGTCTTTAGAGGAGGAAATTAGGCATGAAAATTAGACTTTCCACCACCATAAGGGACAGTCCAGCAGCCCCATGCCTGGGGTCCGTCCAACAGGACAGATGATCAGAAAAGTCTGCTCGTCCTCACTAAACGCATCCCCCCCCCCCCCCTGAACCCCTGACCCTGGTGTGCATTGAAATAACCCATTAGCTGTGTAATGTATTTAGACCAATGTCTTACACTCCACCCCCTCCTTCTCAGAAACACATTTTGACTCCACATTTCCAATTATTCAAACCATTTCCTGTGACTAGCCTTGTCCCTGTGCTCTGAGAGTTGGGTGTTCATCATCACTTCCTGTAGCTGTTTTCCAGAACACGAATAACACTTAAAAATATGGCAAAAGTTTTTCTATTTTCTCACCCTCATGTTGTCTGAATAATGCGGTTGCACTTTTCCATGCGATGACAGTGAATGGGGACTGGAACATTCAAGGGGACCCAAAGACATAATATAATTATTAATAGACATAATAATTTTAATATAATTTTAATATTATAAACATATTCTATACATAACGTCAGTGCACTGTATTCCGGACCTTCTAAAGTCATACAATAATTTTGATTTGTGTGCAGTGTTATTTTAGTATTATTTATCTACTATTGTAACATTTTTTAATTTTTAGAATTAGCTTTGGTTTTTTTTTTTTTTTGCTTTTGTAATTTTTTTTGTATTATTTTTTAAATATTTTATTTCAGTTTTAGTTTTAATAATTTTAGTACATTTTTAATTTGTTTACATTTTTATTATACGTTTTTCATCAGATATTTATATTTTTATTTCATATTTATTTCAATGAACAAAAACAGTTTTTTAATAGTATTAATTAACAATAACTGTTTGTGTGATGAACACTGTAAAAAAAAAAAAAACAGTAAAATTTACGGTAAAAAACCCGCAGCTGTGGTTGCCAGAACTTTACCGTAAAAAATACAGTAGCAACGTAAAAAAAAAATCTGTTAAATTTACGGTAAAATAACATATTTCATTAACTGATATAATGTTAATTTACCAACCTAATGAAGTACTAATATCTGTTTTGTACCTTTATAATACGCTGACAGTCACCAAACACAGTGGTGATAAGAGTCACATGATGAATCAAAGTTCATCACAAGCAGATTTTCCACAAGCTGAGGAGGACAACACTAACATATAGAAGATGCACACAGTGTCATTCACACACACACACACTAAACACCATCATGGTAACATGCATGAAATTTTAAAAATGCAATAAACATTAATTTAACAACATTAGATATAAAACCCTAATGTACATAACTGATTAGGAAAAAAATGAGAAAAACTAAGAAGAAACAGAGTTATTTCAACAAAAATATATCAAATATGAAGTGTCACGCAGGGAATTGTGGGAATGTCAATTTACAGTTTTTCACTGTAAATTTTACAATGAATTGTTATTTTTCACTTCCAAAAACTGTGAATTTAATGGTATTTTACCGTAAAATTACATTAAATGTACCGTTAGATCTATTACAGTTATTCACCGTATATAGCACGGAAACTTTCTGTAAACCAATTGACAGTTTTTCACTGCCGCATTTTTACAGTCTTTTACTGTTAAAATAATTTTTTACAGTGAACATACAGTAAAATAAGTTACTGAAATTCACCAAAACATTTGTGATGTCCGATTCATTCCGAACAAACTGTTATTTTGACAATCTTTTCAAAGAATCAAGTTGATCTGGTTCACAAAATGAATCTAAAAGGTTTGTTCACAAACTGATACATTTCTCAAATTCAATTCACTGACTCAATGATTCAGTCACAGAAGTTCATAACGGCTTAAATTTGATTCTGTTCACACAATGTTGTATGACTTCAGATATGGTGTCAGATATAGATCACAAGTTGTATATTTATGTATGGAAATACATTTTTGCATCCTTTTCACAGGCAGAACCTGATTATGCCAACATGTTACAACATGATCCAACAACAACATTCCATTCAACCAATCAGATTTGATGGACAAGCTTACAGTTTATGTCAAGTTTAGGCTTACAGTCAGGGTTAGGTGCTTCTACATCAATGTTATTCACCTATCATTTCCCTCTAATTTTAGGGATAGCTTATGGGTAGGGTTAGATTTAGGGGTAGGGATATGGTCAGGAATGTTGTTCCAGGATCAACAAAATATGTTGACCCAGGAACGTGTCTAACTTGGCAAAATCAGGACGTGCTTTTCACAGCTATTGGGAATAATTGGTCGTTCTTTTGTGTTTCACGGAAGAAATTAAGTCAAAGTTTTTGAACAACATGATGGTGAGTAAATAATGACATACTATTAATTTATGAGTGAACTATCCCTTTAATGACCGGTTTTGGAATTTAAATGAGGCTGCATGTACTTGCCGAAGCATGTATCCAGAAGATAAATGAATTAATATTTTACATTTCAACTAAATTCGCCAGAGGAAAGTTGAAGTTAGAGAATCAAGAAAGGCGAGCTTTGAGCTCTCTAATGTTATTCAAATATACTGACCCAAGTGCAGAAAAAATCCTCTCTTGTTCCAGTCAAGGACATTATCAGGTCTTTCATTTTTATATTCAATGCAATTTTGAGGTTGAATGATATTTTGCATGGGTATTGAAGTCAGACTAAAGGAACGCTTTAAGATAAGTGTTATTGGAGTCAGAGGGAATTTGAATAGACAGTTCATGGCATTGCAAAGACGTTGATTGGATACTGTTCCTCTGAAATGCCTATGGTTGACTCCTTACATACCACAAAGTGGATCTGATCACAGTATCAGTCTCAGTGCAGTCATCTGTCCAAATGAGAGAAGGAGGCAAAGCAATATGGACTGGACCCTGCATCCAAATATGCATAATTCCCATATCGTATATACAAAGCACCATGTCAAATTAGTAGGAATTATAGACCCAAATCAAATCCATTATAAAAGTGCATTTATTTAAAATAAAAATAAAACCAACTCTCCGTAATGATGTCTTTCTGACAAGCTTAAGGCCTCTGAGTGGAATGAACTGCCAATATTCAAACACAGATAGGAATTGAAACAGGAACATTTCTTTAAATTAATGCCAGAGCCCTTTGAAACATGGAGGCTTTTTTTTTTTTTTGCAACAGAGAGTGAAAGAAAAAAGAAAAACAGCACTGCTTATCTTTTAGTTTTGATTTAGGCTGAAACTCTCCCGAGGTGTAGTCAATCCCCATGATAACCAAGTATGAATCCTGATCTTCACAGCATAATTGCAGCTTTTGAGGAGTGAAACATGAGAGAACACAACGCTAACACCAACTTTTTATTTCTAACTTTTCCTACACTATACGAATCCCCGGATCTCTTATGAGTAAAGAAAGCTAAGCTATAATTATTGAAAAGCTAAGCTTGAAGTTACAGCTATTTTCGGGCACAGCTTTTTGCTGATGTCTAACTTGGCGGTGCTCGTTTTGAAAAGGGCGTGTTTGGTTAAAAATGAAAACGGTGCTTTTCCTTCTCATGAACTTGGGATAAAAAGGAAATTGTCATTTAATTAAAACTCTTAAAATGGTCTATAAAAACAACCATTAAACTGACCGTCACCTCATTTCGCAGCACGTTACGTCATATGCAAAGTATGCAACTATAATTATGTGAGAAAGGCCTTTTTGGACTAACAAGTAGAGATATTTCCAAGCACAAACCCCCTTTATGAAAACGAGACCAAAACTGAGACCAATACCTCCTGCAGGGCTCTCTATGGTCAACAGCTAAAATCGGCTACGCCTCCCTCACAGCCTGGCACAGCGCAGAAAACCCTACAAGCGTGCCCCCACGGGGATAAACAAGTCTTTAGGTCAAGTCTAAAGCGGCTCGGATGCATTCCTGCCTGTTATTAATAAGGTCTTGGAGGATACCGCTACAGCTCGCGAATATTCAACCGAAGTGCCTGGCCTTCCACGTGCCGTAGCTGCGCGGCAGAGGCACTCTAACCCCTTTTAATTGCCCTGGAGGTGGGATGGGTTACAGAGGGCCATGCCTGGTGAAAATAATGCATTATTTATTCCGATCTGCCTGCTCCTCTATGAGCGTGCATCAGGGCTAATAGATTAATGAGGTCACATTAACATTTCTCTCACAGCCCGGAACAAGATGGCTGTTGATGGAAATTAGATTAAGCCAGCCTAGATTAAGCACATTTACTTCAATACAATCTCAGGTACTTTCTACTAACACTATATAATGGCATCACAGCACGCACATAATGCGTATCCCATTACAAGCTGCATTTAAAAAATCAAATAAAACTATGTAATTTTTGGGCAAAAAGTAAGAAACACTCACCAAATGCATCATTACAGGCCCGCACGTCCGTTGTTTAAGGCATTAAGGTAATTTAACAATGTCAAGAGGAAAGTGTAATGGCCATGATGGATTTTTGTTTTTCTCATGGTCTATGGCTGATAATATTTTTATAGTCTTTTTCTTGTGTACTTAAGCCATTAAAGACTCCAAATGTAAGAAAATTGTCTGTCAATTTGTCAGTTATTTGCTCACTAAATGTTGTAGCACTTACTGTCATTTGTGGTGATCAATACTTAATAAATTAGGATGTTCACCTCAGTTTAAGACACGGATGTACAGCACCTTCTCGGCCCCCGAGGGGCCCGGACTGATGGAAGCTTCTCACTAATGTAGCCAAAGTGAGCCCTTTCTGTAAATTGCTTTTGTAAATTCAGTTGAGCTGAAATACAACTCAACCTCGACTTTCATTAAACGGGATGTTGAAAGTCATAGAAAGCAAGAAAAAGAGAGGGGCGGAGGAAGAGGCCGGGGAGGGAAGACGTTGAAGACATGCCGCCACCGAGTACAGTGATGCATCGAAGGCTGTATTCTGTCCAAAACAATCCCATTTACAATATTGAATTATCAGGCAGAACATCAATGATCGTCGTCACCGAGAAACACACTCCCTATGTCCAATCCAATTAAATACGTTTGTTAAATAATGTAATGATTGCTTTAACCATTCTCTCGCTTACAGTCCATTCATTATGAATACTAAAAATGCCATTGTACAGTACTTGGGGAAAAGGTTACATGGACCGATAAAATTAATTGTCCCGCTGAAGAAAAATGTCATGGGAACAATTAGATTTTTGTGATGCCCGATTCCTCCTCCCCAGCCAGTTAGTGGCATGGCGTTTTAATTTGTAACCCGACATGATAATATGCTGTTAGTGGATAAAAGTGGCAAATATATTTCATATTGATTAAATGAGATGAGCTTATGTTTCTATGTGAGGAAAAGCAGCGGTGTAGGTGCCTCTGTGGTTCATAATTACCCCAAATACCATCAGGTATAAATACTGAACATACAGACCCACCATTTTTAACAGGCCAGTGTGCCTCTGGATGGATGGATGGATGGATGGATGGATGGATGGATGGATGGATGGATGGATGGATGGATGGATGGATGGATGGATGGATGGATGGATGGATGGATGGATGGATGGATGGATAGATAGATAGATAGATAGATAGATAGATAGATAGATAGATAGATAGATAGATAGATAGATAGATAGATAGATAGATAGATAGATAGATAGATAGATAGATAGATAGATAGAGTTTAAAAAAGCATTCATGTTGGTCTTGTCAATGGCAACTGGAGCTTCTAACAGCAACTGCAGTGATGAGATGACTTTACCAATTGTCTCTTTTATTTAGAAGATGGGACTTATTTCACCATATTGTGCATTACATGTTCTCCAATTCATAGTAATACAAATTAATACGAGTGTCTTGGCATATAAAAAGTCTTCGCTTGTAAGAATTATTACATGTTGATACCAGAGTGTGTTTACATATTTGAGGCCTGATATATGTAGAAGGGTTCACCCCAAAATGAAAATTCTGTCATTAATTACTCACCCTGTTGTTACAAACCCATAAGACTTTCTTTCATCTTCGGAAGACAAATTAAAGGGTTAGTTCACCCAAAAATAAAAATTATGTCATTAATGACTCACCCTCATGTCGTTCCAAACCCGTAAGACCTCCGTTCATCTTCGGAACACAGTTTAAGATATTTTAGATTTAGTCCGAGAGCTTTCTGTCCCTCCATTGAAAATGTATGTACGGTATACTGTCCATGTCCAGAAAGGTAATAAAAACATCATCAAAGTGACATCAGAGGGTCAGTTAGTTTGTTGAAGCATCGAAAATACATTTTGGTCCAAAAACAACAAAAAACTATGATTTTATTCAGCATTGTCTTCTCTTCCAGAATCCTTTCCATTGAATTGATTCCATTGAATCCTTTCATCTGTCGGCGTTGGTAATGCACTTTTACGCCGCCGTGGTTGTTTTTGGCGATTAGGACATCCGCGACATTTTGAAGCATCGAAAATACATTTTGGTCCAAAAATAACAAAAACTACGACTTTATTCAGCATTGTATTCTCTTCCGGGTCTGTTGTCAATCCGGGTTCACGACTCCGCAGTGACGCTGCTGATGTAAGACGCTGCTGACGTGTTATCTGGTGCGCCCGAGCTTCGTTTACAGTCTGAGGGAGACGCACGCTGTATTCAAGCTATTCTACATTGTTTGTATTTTGGTATTGCTATATTTTTTAAAATGGTGCGTAAGTGTGCATGTCGCGGATGTCCTAATCGCCAAAAACAACCACGGTGATGTAAAAGTGCATTACCAACGCCGACAGATGAAAGGATTCAATGGAATCAATTCAATGGAAAGGATTCGGGAAGAGAAGACAATGCTGAATAAAGTCGTAGTTTTTGTTATTTTTGGACCAAAATGTATTTTCGATGCTTCAACCTCTGATGTCACATGGACTACTTTGATTATGTTTTTATTACCTTTTTGGACATGGACAGTATACCGTACATACATTTTCAATGGAGGGACAGAAAGCTCTTGGACTAAATCTAAAATATCTTAAACTGTGTTCCGAAGATGAACTGAGGTCTTACGGGTTTGGAACGACATGAGGGTGAGTCATTAATGACATCATTTTCATTTTTGGGTGAACTAACCCTTGAAGATCTTTTTGTTGACAGAATGCTGTCATTTCCCTCCATTGACTGTCTTTGTAACTACTACTTTGACGCTTCTAGAACTTTATAAAGAGATCGTAAAACTATGAATCGAGCGCTTTAGTCCAAATTTTCTCAAAAAAATTTTGCTCAAACGTGCTGCGTAAACAATGAGGTTCATTCTCGTGTGTTACAAAGTATGTTTGAGCTTCCGGAAGAGGTTTGCTCTTGTGCGTTATTCAGGTTCGGTTGAGTTTATGCTTATGTTCGCTGATCAATGTTTACATGCAAGTAAAAGCCTAAATTAAATCGGTTCATCATAACAAGCGATTGATTCTCTTCAGAAAATTTTTACTAAACTGCTTGATTCATGTGGATTAGTTTTACTATCTCTTTATGAAATTTTGAAGCCTCAAAAGTGGTAGTTACAAAGGCAATCAATGGAGACAGCATTCTGTCAACAAAAAGATCTTCAATTGCCTTTTGAAGATGAACGGAGGTCATACGGGTGTGGAACGACATGAGGGTGAGTAATTAATGACGGAATTTTAATTTGGGGGTGAACTAACCCTTTAACAAAAATACTATAAGTTATTATTAGTTAAAGGTGCCCTAGATTATGTTTTTAAAAGATGTAATATAAGTCTAAGGTGTCCCCTGAATGTGTCTGTGAAGTTTCAGATCAAAATACCCCATAGATTTTTTTTTATTAATTTTTTTAACTGCCTATTTTGGGGCATCATTATAAACGCGCCGATTTTATGCTGCGGCCCCTTTAAATCCCGTGGTCCACGCCCACAGAGCTCGTGCTTGCCTTGAACAGTGCCTTAAAGTTTACACAGCTAATATAACCCTCAAAATGGATCTTTACAAAGTGTCCGGCATGCATGCGGCATGCATGCATCGGATTATGTGAGTATTGTATACTGTTATATTGTTTACTTCTGATTTTGAATGAGTTTGATAGTGCTCCGTGGCTAACGGCTAATGCTACTCTGTTGGAGAGATTTATAAAGAATGAAGTTGTGTTTATGAATTATACAGACTGCAAGTGTTTAAAAATGAAAATAGCGACGGCTCTCTTGTCTCCGTGAACACAGTAAGAAACAATGGTAACTTTAACCACATTTAACAGTACATTAGCAACATGCTAACGAAACATTTAGAAAGACAATTTACAAATATCACTAAAAATATCATGCTATCATGGATCATGTCAGTTATTATTGCTTCATCTGCCATTTTCTTTCTTATTGTTCTTGCTTGCTTACCTAGTCTGATGATTTGGTTGTGCACATCCAGACGTTACTGGCTGCCCTTGTCTAATGCCTTTTATAATGTTGGAAACGTGGGCTGGCATATGCAAATATTGGGGGCGTACACCCCGACTGTTACATAACAGTCAGTGTTATGTTGAGATTCGCCTGTTCTTTGGAGGTCTTTTAAACAAATGAGATTTATATAAAAAGGAGGAAACAATGGAGTTTGAGACTCACTGTATGTCATTTCCATGTACTGAACTCTTGTCATTTAACAATGCCAAGATAAATTCAGTTTTTCATTCGAGGGCACCTTTAAATTAATGGTTTAGAAAAAGTGTGACAGTATAAGAAAATGTGAATTTATTTCTATTTTCTGCATTACTTTAATACATCATAAATTTATGACCATCTACGAGTAGCATGCTAATACGAACATTCAAAAGATTTAAGCGGTTTACTATTACAGCTAGTGAGCCATTTTTTATGTACGGACAAAAAACAAAGGATTATACAAGGATGTACAAAGTCAAGGACATCTATTTAAACAAAGACCGTTGCCATAATGAGCCCAATCAAACCAATATGTGGGATTTTGTCTTGCAAAAGCTGTAATTTCTGTGAATATTGATATGGCTTATCACGTTGTGATATTCAGAGGTTCAGTGAACTGATCTCTACATGTAAGAAAAGTGTGTCTTGCGGTACTTTGTGTTTTATGCCTACTAGATACAAAATCATAACGCTTAATTAAATGGTGTTAAAGTTAAATTCGATAATGGTGTAGAGATAAACCAAATAACATGAAAGTCACAAGATGTTCTACAGGTCAAAGTTTACAATTTTCATCGTAACACCATTTGGAAGTAATCAGAAACCTACGTTGTCGCATAACCCTGTGAATAAGGTGTCAGTGAGCCAAAAATAAATAAATAAAGCGCTGCTCCAGCAGATAAAAAGTGTTCAAATTACAAAAGGAAAGGATGGAAAAATAACTCCAATTTACACTAATTTTCACCTTTTGTTGCGAGTTTTCTGTCGTGGGATTGGCGCGGCCGGGGAGAGGAGGCTATTCTCTGGAGAGCGGGGCGTGTGTGCGGCAGGACAATGGACCGAGGCTCACACCAGGCCCGGCGCGTCACACCTGCTGAGAGAATAAATGACACACTTCGTTCTCTGCCGTTGTCTGGCTGGCATTTCACACACGCTCCAAATTCATCACCTTTGTCTTCAAAACAAAGGCAAAAGAAGAAAAAAAGAGGAGAAATTGCCTGGTCTGAGGTGAGCTTAAGGAAATATTTCCAGAGCTGGAGAGGGACAATAACCTTTTGTGTGCTTTGTGCTAGTACGTAGACAAAAAGCCTCAAATACAAACTCGCCTTTCTCTGTTTGATGGAGGGAGAGAAGATCTAACTCCATCAGAGATGTTTTATGGAGGTTTGTATTGGAGATGGCTCGCAAAGGCCTAGCGATACACGTTTCTGGATGGCAGGTCTATTAATACTCTTCCGTGTTGTGATTGGAAATTAAGCTGGATGAACATTTCCCAAAGGTCTTGTAGGAAACAGACAGCAGGTTGGATAGCATCTCATGAATCTGTATACGAATCCACTGGCTGCAATAATCAGACAGTGAGAAGTGGGGACTTTATGTGTGGAAGACAGTCAATTAAATGAGAAGCAGGACTAAAGAGGAGTGATTATGACCTGACCTTTAGCAATGCATTAAAAACCCCGGCAGCTGAGATCTTGAGAATGAGGTGTCATCTCTGAGCAAGCCAATGAATGCAGACCAATAAAACTGGCTCGCTTGTATGAGAAGCAAAAATTATGTCCAAATATACACAGCCATCTAGATTTATGTACAAACAATCCTACTAACTGGTTTAGGCAAGCTAAACCGAGCCGTACACGCAAATGTCAGGCTTTAACACACTCCTCATTTACCCTGCAGTCACATCTTGTATCTCATGAATCATTTGTTACTCAAGCTACAAATTTATTGCCTTTAATTCTTTCTTAAATCCTTTCTGCCAGCTCCAGTGGTAGGGATTACAGAATTAAAAGTGTGAATTTAAACCTCTTTGTTTTCAACCTGTCTAACTTATCATTACTATCCTGTGCTAATACATGATTACCCACAATTCTCTGCAGTGATTCACAATTGTAGATATTCTATATTTATATTTGGCTGTGCCCAAAAAAATTCTTAAGGGCTCATGAAACTTATGTGTTGTCAGTCTCATTTATAGCTCAGATCAGTCCCTGTTGAGTAGATTCGTAAACACCTCTGATTGGTCATTGTGTTCACGCGCTCAACATACATGTCTGTGATTGGCTACAATGATCAACACATGGGAGCATTTGAATTTGAAAGTGTTTTGAAAGTGGGAGCGGGAGAAAGCAGGCATCTATCAGCGGACTGTGTGTATCTGTATAAGCGCTCGGTGAAGAGTGTCACTGATGTGTATTTACAGCAAGTTTCTGAAGCGTTGATCATCGTAGCCAATCACAGACATATATGTTGAGCGCGTGAACACATTGGCCAATCAGAGGTGTTTCAGAATCCGCTCAAAGCGTCACATTTTTTAAATGTCAGTACCGACTTGGTATCGAAGTCGATACCTTTGACAACACTATTTCTGCCATTGTAAATACTAAGAGGTGGTACAACTGTCTGAACAAATGAACAGACTCATTTCAAATAATGTCTTAATAATACAAAAAAAATAATATTAAATACTATGGTATCATTTTAGGTTTGAAATCTTTCATATAAACAAATTTGATAAATATCAGTAGTTTTAAAGTAGAAAATTGATAAAGTGAGATAATTGAAAACCTTTGTCCAGTAATGTGTATATTCTCAAATGTCAGGGTGGCATAACTGCAAACAAAGCTCTTTTATTATGAATTGACTATGTAATAACAGTAAATGCATCATCCAGAGGACCCCAACTGATCCTTGTGGCAGTGTGAAAAGGTTTGCAGATTTCTCTCAAATACTGGTAAAAACTGTTAATTTCAAGTAAGGGTAGGTTGGTACACTTTCCATGTCAGGTGGTACAACTATAGTATATATAGGCCTATACATACAACTATATGGTTGTACCGCCTGACATAAAAACAGTCAAAAAATGAATTAAAACACTTTGAAATGTTATTTAACAACTGAAACTGAAACTTGTTTAAACACATTGTTCACGACTCAAAAAATTGCATGACTTCAGTTTTGAAAAGATTTTTTTTTTAAAATGCCTTTTTTCGAAACTTTATTTATCAATGACCCACCATTTTAGGTACAATAACACAAGTCCTTTAAGTGTAAAATCAATAAATTGGCTTATTTGAGCTTGAATACTATGAGACATAATGTTAATTCATGAAACAAAAACTTTTGATTCTTCATAGACTATTAACAAAGCAAACCCTTTAAAATTCATCAATACATAATATGTCTACAAAATCCAAATGTTGTGTCTGGCTTTGTAATAAGAACATTTGCAATGAGGAGTAATGGCTCCATCTGTTAACACATTGCAATTTTGTTGATTCATGAGCATATTCAGGTTAAAGCATGTGATTAAGAGACCATGCATAATTTAGGATAAATCAACTTTTGCATTGCCATATATTGTATCTGAATTTAAAAGTGCAGATTCTTTTGCTTTCATATGGTATAAGTCTTTAATATCAGTTTATCGTTCCCCCTGGTTCTTAAGCAGTAAAACTGAACATGTATTAAGCTGTTTTTCATTTCAAGCAATGTTTTAAACTGCTTTTGTTCTCCATCCCTGAGTTTTTTTTTGTTTTTTTTTTAGAACTCCTGCATTGCACAGAGAAGCTTCCTCATCTGCTGCCTCAAACAGGAGGTTTAAGACCAGCCTAATCCCTCAAAATTGTGCTCTAATTTCATAATCCCTCTAGGAAAGTAATTTGGAATTGGCTCCAAATTTTCAGAAATAAAAATGTGAAATTAATGCTCCAATGCATGGGTGGCTCTTACATTTTCTTCTTTTTTTCTGAAAAAAAAAAATGAAGTTGTAGCAAAAATCTCGGCCATCCTCAGGAGACGTCCTCTTATATCTCAAAAAGAGCTGATTAGCAGGATATTGTAATGCAGATAACAGCCTCCTCTCTGGTATTAAGCCTGAGGGTGTGTAGCTGGGGTTCTGTCTGTGAGTGGTGTTCCCCAGTGTATGTATACACTTTTGGTTTCATCTGATCTCAGTGCATATTGCTACACTCAGAGGATGGTGGCGATTTAGCATTCTAATTTGTGGGAACTTCTGGGAAGCAGTCTGTCTTTGTGTTGCAACTACCTGGAATTGGTTGAGGAGGTTGAGGAATTGAAGAAATGGCTTGCTTTCAATTTATGAGTTGGAATTTTAATTCAACAGGCCACAACTCACAGGAAGTTAAATTGTAATTACAGGAAGAGGAATTCTGGGTAATGAAGTTTACCTCCACATCCTGCTTTAAAAAAAGTTAATTAATTATTCATCTATACATAGATCCATCCATAGATCCATAGATCCATCCATCCATCACCTGTAAAAAGAAGTTGATAAAATTCCAAAAGGTCCTGAAGCTGATTGCCTCAGGTTTTGAGTTCTGGAACTTATGGAAAAAATGGCTGTCTCAACCTTTTATCAAACATATTATAATAATATAATACATAATAAGTTGTATTTGCAATTAACATTACATAAAAGTGACCACCACCAAATTTGTAAGATCTTGCCATTTTAAGTTGCTCATACTAAATTATTTTTTATGTAATGTCAGCATTTTCTATACATTTGATAGTTCAATCAACCTTTACATTTAGAGTATAGACAAACAAAGTTTGTCTGACCAAATGATTTTTTATAGTGCATCTGTCACGGTATGGTGGTGTAGAGATGAGGCTGATACGGATTTCCACAATAGCAACAATACTTTAATAAACACAGAAGGCAGAGAGCACCAAACATACAACTAACACAACAGAGAACCGACAAGGAGTGAAGGGAGTGAGTGCAATATAAGGGAGTGCTGACAATAGAGTCCAGGTGCAGGTGATGAGTGACGATGGGGAGCTGACGAGGGAAGTGAGTGCAGGTGATGAAACAGGAGGATACTGGGAAATGGAGTCCAGGGGAACAAGGGATCTGTAACAGCATCATTCTAACAGTAATTATTCTTCAAATTTTGAACTTTTAATTTGTTTTAAAATGTTCAATCAAGGATTTATTAGGGCAAAATTTTAAGTTTGTTTTGAAGAACATTGCTTTTTCGTTAAAAATTATATATTTCAATTGTAATTCTACTTCCTTAAAATTGCAATTCTTCCCAAATTAGCCTTTTTTTTTTTTTTACTATACCTAAAAGCAGGGTGTGATTTGTAGGGGGGATGGGGGTATTTCCCCCCCCTCTGGTCTATATATCCCTGCCTCTACTGAATTATTTTCCCCTTTACAACCACAACAAACGGGACACTTTTCAGACGTGCATTCCGACTTCGTCTCAGTAATTCTCATTTTAATTGCGTCTTCGCAATTAAAATGAGCGCGGAAAAGGTAGGCTACAGGTGTCTACGAGGGAGCTTCACTTGAACAACAGTGAACTGCGGTCAGATGAGATGTTGTCAGGCTATGTCAGTAAAACGCAGAAAAATTGTTACCCAATTTGTTGGCCTTAAAACGTCTTAAAAATGCACATATGTACACCAGGTAAATCTAAATTTTCTCGGGGGAGCATGCTAAATAAATAAAATAAATGGGACCAAACGTGGTTGAATGTAGAGGGTTGTGTCTCGTTATATTAATAACTACCGATTGATTTTGCATTCCTATCAGAAATTAAGAATTATTAGTGTCATTGTAAATAGTGGTGCAAATATCTAAGCTAACTAATACTCACATAATTCAATTCTGAATGGCACACAAGGAGTAGAGGTTGTTGGGTAAGTTCAAAGTGGTTCAGAACTGGATGAAGAACACGGAAATGCACAAGAGAAAACGGAAAAGAACGTCTACAAGTTCTCAATTTCCATTTTAAATTCAGAGCTAGTATAGTTGAGGTTTCGCCCTTCCTCACATTGTTGCTAAAGAAAGCACGTGTCTGATTGGTGAATGTTGTGAACTCCTGTCTTGATAGAGGAGGTAATCAGTGGCGTAGTCACTTGCCTTATTATGTGGAATAATGGAGCTAAACGCCTGTATTAACACATCACATCGCTCTCGCCATCACAGCAGTCAATGATATATAAAAACCATTTATAATTATCCCCCTGCAATGAACTGTCATCAGCCCGTTTGGTATGAAGAGGAAATCTCATTTCCCTCAAATCACATTCATAGGCAGGGACTGGCAGGTAGCAGAGGAAATGCTGAGTGGGTTTTCCACAGGGGGAAAAAGACAAGGTCCAGGAGACCCAGCACAGGGAAGATAGCAAAAATATTATGCTAATGCCTCCACAGTGGGCTAATCACCACGACCCTGAATTAAAAGGCCAGATAATTAATTCCAGAGTACTAGGTTATCTACTTGGGCTATTGTCTCCACAAGAGAAAAGGAGAAAGGATTCATCCCTTTGTCTGTGTTTAACAAGACAGATAAGGTAGGCCTGAACTCGCCTGGCTTGGGCTGCTGGAAATTAGAGCATGGATGTGTAAAAAGAGGTTCTTCTTTTTTGCAAAGATGAAAAAAAAAAGGCAAACTGACCTCCTTACGATGTCCTTCTACATCCAGAAAAGAAACTGCGGCTGACTTGTTTGGGCAGGAAGGGTAGCTGAAGTCCTTTGTGGTAGTCCTGAAAGTGTGATATTGTGTTGTACTTTATTTATCTTGTCCTTTTGGCCTGACACAGCTTCTACTTTTCCAGGACAGATCTCATTTAAAGGATACACAAAGGTCTTTTCGCTGGCCTGTAGGTGAATAATGTGAAATATTGGTAGCCAGACAGAATCACGTGTGACCACGACAAAAGAACTAATATGATTTACTGAGCTCATTCCATGCTTTTTGGCCATATTTGAGGGGGGGGGGAAGAAGAGAAATTACAGGAAACAACGAGGGAACATCTCTTGCATGACCACCACAGCTCAATATGTCTGAAGTATGTGTGCTCAATGCTATGCTGTGGCTCTAACTCAGCCTCTGGTTTAACATGATAATCATTCTTTAGCAACTTTCCAAGATGCAGATATGTAAATAACTGCCTGCTTTTGTCCAAAAGACTTAATAATAATAAAAAAAACAAAGATATGACATCCAATGTATGTAAGTTTGTACAACTAGATCACTTTTATTGAATCCAAAAGGTTTTAATTATATTTTGCTTCATTTAAAGGTATTTTAAAGATTCTGAAGTGTCAAAAGGTCATTCCGTTTAACCATCCAAAGGCCAATACAGTCATTTCATTTGTGATTAAAATATCTTAAAATGTAATAAATGTATTTTTTTTCTGGTGTGATTTTTAACATCATTTATCAACATAGTGCAAAATGGTATTAAAATTATGTGTATAAGTCGTTGCTTTGTTATGACAAAAAATGTCCGGAAAAATGAATTTTGTTGATGTCATTCGGAGTAACCAATATAAAGGGACCATTTTGGATCGAGTCATGCGGTCAATATCATGTGACAGGATGTGACATCATTCAGACACCTGCAAAGGACCACATGGTCATGAAGCAAAGTAACTAACTCTCTTTTAACTATCTGAAAAATTCATGTTTTCACTTGTTCATACGCATGTCCCGAAACATCAGGTCATTCGGTACAACCACTATAAAACATGGAAAATGTTGTTATGTTTTAAAAACTTACTAAATATAAAATGTTTGATTGTCCTTTTGTTAGCTAGCTAGATAGATATTAGCCTTTTAGCATTGTTTGAAAATATCGTCATCCGGTATAGCCAAATGTGTCATTTGGTAAAACCGAAATTTTGTTTAAACTGAATGATTTTTTAGTGACAAATTTTGTCCATCTTGTAAAAAGTGACAAAAGCAGTGTTAATTGATTATAAAAACCACATAATCTCATTGTTAACACTTAACAAACAAGCAAACAAAAAAAATCTTAAGTGTGCTTTCTTTTAACATTCCCCATTTTATTCAAATTCTAATGCAGCATTGGATCTTTTTTCTTCTTTTTTTTACTTTCGGAACCGTTCCACTACTGTTATGATCTATAGTTGTACTATTCTATACACTATGCACTCTACTGTCTCGAGTCTGATAGCCCCTCCCCTTCTGCTACGTAAGAAACCATTAAGTGTCCAAAATTCCACGATTCGTTTTAAGCGCGCATTTTCCTTTTGGACTTTTCAGTGAGAACATACCACTCTCACCATTTATACTACAAACTGGCACATAATAGTGCATAAGTATACACAAATTGTGATGCATTTTTATAAAAGTATAGCTCTGTTAGCTTAGCATACTAATATCAATTTCTACTGAAATCAACTTTTTTTATGGCATCTGGAGCTGCTGCCTATGTAGAGTGTTTGAAATCATTAACTTATGAGGTTCCATGAGAGTTAAGGTGCCGCCCTGGAAGTAAGCTGAGACAGCTTGCTAGGTTTTGCCCACCGAGCTAACATTACACAGTGTTCATGTTAAGTGTGTTGCAGACTAACTGGATCAGTCATTTTTATGTCTATGTTTTCAGAGTTGCGTCTTGATACAAAAAGAGCATTGTATGACTTTTATAGTACTTAAATCTGCTTTTTTCCATACAAAATCCTTGCTATAGTACCAGCAGCATTGTTTCTACCAAAGCCGGGCTTCAACGGGCCCAGCTGCAGTTTTGAAGTCCTTTCTCTTGGACAGGCTGGGAGTGGAGAACCTCTGCGCAATCCCATAATCCACTGTCCACGCTCTGTCAAATGCAAACCTGCCTGCGCCTCCCCAGCAGTGCAGCAGCGAGGTGAATTATTCATCTGTGCCACGGGGTGAGGAGTCAAATAAGCCCATTTTGTCAGCAGTGGGCAGTGGAGTTGATGAGAGCAGAAGCAGGGGCTGCTGGGAAAGGGGTGACCATCTCTGCCTGAGCTGTCGCTTCTGTTACCTCAACCAACAGGATGAGAGAGAGAGAGGGAAAAAGAAATGTAATGAGAGCAGGTCTCATGCATTATTCAGCAGTAGGACGTCTCACAAAGAAATATAGAAACACTGGGCAGATTTTTGACAAGGCAGGTCTGCAATCATGCACACCGCACTCCCAGAGGAAATGTGATAACTCTGGTCAGGAGCAGAGAGAGAAAGAGAGAGAGAGAGGGAAGAGCGGGGGGTGGAGGGGCATGTGAATGCTGGCCTCTACTGAGAAAAGCTGAAGGCTTTTCAAATGAAGTGGAATTTACCTAAGCGTCGTGCAAAGCTTAGCAGCATCAGACTCACTGTTTACACCTGTTAATGTTGCTTAGCAGGCATTTACTTTGAAGTATCAGGCCCCGTATCCTGTAGTGGGAGAAATCCTGGGTTCAGAGTGTTTTTAACAGGTATAAAAACATAATATGTCAGGCGGGATGTGTATTACCTGCCAAATTTACATATGTTAAGTGTAGCAAATGTAGGGCGATACATCTGCCTACAGTAAAGCGGATTAAAGGCTGAAGTGTTTGCCACCATAAACGTTCAACTAAATGTAATTTGCTGAAAACTTAATGCGTTCATTGTGAAGGTTGACTGTCAGAGAGAGGAAAACCAGGAGAGGAAAAGAAAACTGACACATGAAAAAAACGTCGGGACGGAAGGGAAACAGGGAACGATAAGAAAGAAATTAGATAATATGCGCAATTCTGGGTGTTTTATAAATAGAACAAAGCAGGTGAAATTTAGACACTTTAAATGATTACTGGCATAATCACATCTGGAGTTCTGTTGAACTTCATTTGCAAACTGATATGCATTTCACATAATATTTAAATGATTAACCACAGACATCACCAGGGACAGTGACTATCCCATTGAATTATACAGTACATTTACAATGACAATTTAAAGCATTTATTAGACCTTGCGTACTACTGCAGGGTCTACTTTGAAATTGTAACTTGACAAAGCTACTGATAATTTAGCTATGCTACATGCTACTAATAAAGTATAAATGTTGTATACAACCATAAATACACAAAACAATAAGAATCTCAAAGGTGTTAAGTGTAAATTGATTTCAATTTACACTAAATACCAGGACTAAAACGACAAAAACAGCATTTTTATTTAACTTATAACATATAACTCGGTTAAAAACATTTTACTAAATATATTTAGAAAAAAAAATTTGTAATAATTATATTATTTCACAAAAATATCACTAAAAAAAGTGGTGCATAAATACAGTTACTTGAATCAGTGAATCATTTTTGAACAGATTCATTTAAAAGAACCATATGAATTAATTAATTCTATTATTATTATTATTATTATTCCACTCTGGAAGTCTATGGCAGCCCATAGAAAGCTGAAAATTGGCACACAGATAGAGGACAGTCCAAACATTCACCACAGAAAATTTGGAGTCTCTAACTCAATCCCTCTAGCGCCACCTACTGTCCAAACTTTTGAATCGTTAGGGCTAGAAACAAAAATATTTTTTCCTCTGAGTCCTTGGCTCAAGATGCATGCACCATATGACATCATTTTTCATCCTGAAAATTTTCCTGCCATTTTGAATTTTCCGAAAAACCTACTTTTTCGAACTCCTCCTATCAGATTATCTTCAGTCCATGCTGGCAAAAAATATATCAAAAGCTTTTTGATTAACCCCACCGTTCTCGAAAAACGTGCAAATGAATTTGATGAAGAGCACGCCAAATTGGATGCGAGGCTATATCTCCACAACGCTTTAGCATATTCAGACCAAACTTGGTACATGTTATCACAAACATGACCAGAGGCTACATGCAGTGTTTCAGTATAGCACCACCTACTGGTCAGGAGATTTATATAAAAATGCTATTTTTGCTAATAACATCTGAATGGTTTGTCCAAAAATCATAAAACTCCTCTGATTTTTTGTCTCCTTTGATTCAGTACAGCATACCAAGTCGAATGATACCCAATTTTCCGATTTTGGCCATTCTGGGCCAAAGTGATTTTGAATTTTGTACTAAAACGCTGTATATTATGAAAGTTGGAATGTGTCATCGGGACTATGCCGCCATTTTGAATTTCTTTGAAAACCTACTTTTTTGAAATCCTCCTAGGAAAATTGCCTCAGATTATCTTCAGACCATGCCAGCAAAAGTTATCAAAAGCTTTCCGAGAGACCGAACCATTCTTGAGTAACGTATCAACGAATTTGTTGGCATGATGCCAAGCTGATTCTGCTGTAATTCTGCAATGCTTTGGCATACTGACACCAAACTTTTTATGTGTCATTGTCACCTCACACTGACCACACCATAATGATCTGATAACAGCGCCACCTATTGGTCAAAAGTGATAAAGAATTTAATCATATTACAGTAATTGATTTTTGTGCCATTTTGACTAAAATAATCTAAAAATGTCTTAATTACTGATTGTTGCAGTTTTTCTGAAGTTCCTAGCCATGCTTGCATGTCACATTGTTTCTTTTTGTGCTTGGCCCTGATAATTGCTACATGCAGCTATATTTACTTCAATTCTCTACATTGTAAAGATAAGTTTGCAATACAGTTAAAAAATAGTAAAAAAAGATTTTAAAAAAAACTTCAGTCTAGACAAAAGTTAAAAACAGCTGAGCCAATTCAGTTAGGTTGTAGCATCGCTACTTCTAGTTAGCTGCTCCCCAACTCTAGGTAAAAAGAAGTGCAGATGGCTTGGCTTGAGCACCGTTCTGATCGGCTTACACTGATAGTTTTTCACACAGTCAAAGAAGAGAAGGGAGCAACATGCTTTTATAAAAATGGGAACACTTTAAATTCATAGTCCCTGTGATATCCTCCTACGGATGACTATGAATGTGAATTAAGCTCAGACGTAATGAAAATGTCAGCATTTTGCTTGCTTTTTTCCCCTCCACTGTTGACAAATAATACAAACATATCAACTGTTCCTCTAATACAAAAAAAACCCAACCCAATACATCAAAGTGCCATTAGGATTTTCATATTGCTTGGATTATTTAAAGCATCTCACAGAACGGAACCGATCACTCTGTACAACACTGTAACCTCACATACTGACAAACCGAATGCTCACAAACCTTAACCAAAAAAATTCTCAGTTCTTTCACATTTTTTACCCTTCTATCTTCCCATCAATCCTCCCTGCTGGATTGTGTTGACTGAATGGAATCTCTCTCTCCCTCTCTCTCTCTCTCAGGCAGTGATATATGGCTGTAGGCAAGGGCTGAGATGAAGTGGAGAAAAGTAAATACTAATGCAATTATTCCAGCCAAAGTGTCTTATTGATATATAGGCTGCTTTAATCCTCTTTATATCAGTGCTTTCTATATTACAGAAACAGTGTGAATGTAGTAATAAACATATAGGAGCATTTTAAATATCCCTGCTTCCTCATTTATTTGCTATTATAGCGAAGAGACGCGTTACATTTAATTAATCTGTTTTCTACTTTAGTCCACCAGTAAAAGGTAACTGTTTAAGCCAGACAAATAAAGATTCAGTATATATACTTCACATTTAATGAGAACAATACATGTATTAAAAAAGGACTGAATTAGACAAATTTGTGACACATGACATGGATTTCAACTAAGGAAAAGTTTCGAATTTCCGAGTCCTTGTCAAGTTCGACTACAAGTCCACCCGAATATGTCCAAGTCAGAGTTCATAATTCACAATTGCAGTCCAACCTTAAGGGTACATAATATTACTATACTCTATTTATATGTACCTTTTAGGGGTACAAAGTTAATAAGATCAAAGTTGTCCCTTTAAGGCTACTGCCCAATTGACAAGATGTTGCACCCCTAAGGATGCAATTTTCACACTTTTTTCTGAAAGTGTAAGAAAAAGGACTTCATGAATAATAAAAAATAGTTTCAGGTGTACTCATAGATATCAGTCCTGAAGCAGCTAATGTGAAACAGATTTCAGCTGGTTCTCATTTGAAGGACACAAATTCAGACTTAAGAGGCTCTACATCTCATGAAGTCACCGATGCACTAAAACAACAAGAAATGGAGCAGAGTGCACTTTTAATAGTCAGTTTATAATTAGCAATCATAACATTGAACATTGGATGCTTTTAGAGACCGTCTTCAGGTCAAGCTCAGTTGTTTTCTTAAAGAACATGGCTATGAAGCGAATTAAATTAGATTGAATAAATGATGAACTGAAAGTAGGTCAAGGGCTCTTCAGTAAACAAAACTGTAACTGAGTAATGAAGGAGGCGGCTGGTCTTGCAAAACCCCTCATCTGCCATTTTTATTATCTATACATCAATCTTTCCAAATATGTTTAAGAGAGGCCCCTGAGAAGATCAAATCATGGCCGGTCAAATACTGTTGTTACATGTATGTGTTTATCTAAAGGAAAACAAGATGGATCCTTGATTAAGTACTTGCTGCTTTTCAAAGAGGCCTCGTCGGTATATCTGGTGAGAAAAACTCCTCATGTACGAGCAAAAAAAGTTCAGTGATCCATAAAACTTCTCCTCTCCTTAGGTTTGCTCACTCTCTCTGTTTTTTGAGTGAAGGGAATGTAATCTTAATGAAATGACCCTTTAAAGTGAGCGTGTGCCCTCACCTGATAAGTTATTCCTGACTCGCTTTTAAGCTGCTGTCAAACAATTTCCCTTGAAACTCTGCTTTGTTTTTTGGGGGGGGCTTTGAGTGAACTCCCACCGGAGGAGGAAAGGAGTGTGCTGACACTGTACGGGAGGTGCGGGGAGACATCACGCAGCTGACAGAGCTTTAATTGAAATGACAGATTATTTTAATGTGTAGGAAAGTCATTAAAACTTGCACAGCATAGCAGCATCCATTATCCTTGCTGAAAATAGCTCAGCTTCTCAAACAGCTCGGTAAATATGCTAAAGTTGTAAAATAAGACTGGATCAGGATGCTTTGTCAGTCACTCTTGCATATCTGGGTAAATCAGCAGAGGGTGATGCTGAGAAATGCCCACATAACAAAGTCCAGGAGACAGATCAACAACCGATTCAAATGATCGGGCAAGAGCTTGATAAATTATTATGCATAAGGTCATAAAAAGCCTCATATAGTAGTTTTAAGACTAGTGGTCGACCAAAATAGGGTTTTCAATGGCAGATATACCTAGATACAAAGGTGTATGTAAGTTAACACTGCTTTTGTCATTTTTTACAAGATGGACAAAATTTCGGTTTTACCGAATGACACTTTTGGTTATACCGAATGACAGTATTTTCAAACAGTGCTAACAGGCTGATATCTAGCTAGCTAGCAAAAAGACAATCAAACATATTATATTTAGTACAAGTTTTAAAAATATTACAACATTTTCCATGTTTTATAGCGGTTGTACCGAATGACCTGATGTTTCGAGACATGTGTATGAACAAATGAAAACATAAATTTTTCAGATAGTTAAGAGAGAGTTAGTTACTTTTCTTCACGACCTTGTGGTCCTTTGCAGGTGTCTGAATGATGTCACATCCTGTCACATGATATTGACCGCATAACTTGAGCCAAAATGGTCCCTTTATATTGGTTACTCCGAATGACATCAATGAAATTAATTCTTTCTCGTAACAAAGCAATGACTTCTACACATAATTTTAATACCATTTTGCACTATGTTGATAAATGATGTTATTAAATCATGCCAGAATAAAAAACATATACATTTATTTCATTTTAAATTTATTTTCATTTTAAATTTATTATATTTTAATCGCAAATGAAATGGCTGTATTGGCCTTTGGTCGGTTAAACTGGATGACCTTTTGACACTTCAAAATCTTTAAAATACCTTTATATGTAGCAAAATATAATTAAAACCTTTTGGATTCAAAAAAAGAGATGTAGTTGTACTACCTTACATATTTTGTATGTCATGTCTTTGTTTTTTTATTATTATTAAGGCCTAAAAATGACCTGTCACGTCATTGACCCATATACACTAGCATTCAAAAGTTTAGGGTCATAATGTATCACAATATCTATAGGGCTCAGAATGACCTTGCATGCTCAACCTTCAAAAAACTTGGCTAACATCTTCCTTAGCAGTGCAGCGCGCTTTCAGAAACCCTCCATCTTCCCCAGCTCCACCTGTATAGACTACAGGTGATTCATGTGTGCTATATTGTACAGCAACAGCATGTCTTGCTTGCTAACAGCAGCGTGTCGTGCACGTCTTGGCAGTAGAAAGTCCCGTACTTGCTCTGCAGCAGCAGCGTAGCAGATCTATTCTGCCAAGACCAAACATACAACATTGTCATACCCATTCCCATGCCAAACACTCCGAGAGTTGTCATGACAGAACTGTTTTCAACATTTCTGAATGATCGAGATACTGAAGACTGGAGTAATTTCTGCTAAAAATTAAGCCTTCACACAATTCACACTAAAAATTCAGCCTTCACGGTGCCATGAAGCACCATGAAGGATGTCCAAACAATGTATCTAGAAATCTAAAATGTGAGCTGACAACTGATTCGCTTTAATATGGGACTAATTGCAGCAGACATACGTAAATCAAAGTTTTAAGTGCAATCGGAGGCTGTTAGACAAGCAGCACTATAAAGCAGTTTGTGTTTCCAACCTGAGGACAAATGAATAGTAGATTAAAATTCAGCAGAAGCCCTAAACGCCAAAGCTCATTTAAATGATCTACTGGGAAACATTAAGTGTGATGACTGCAGTAACAATTGATCTAAACGAGCGAGGAAATGCGTTTGATTTATTTCAGTTGTTACCTGTTACTGGCGCTGGGACTCTAATTTTTGTTTAGTTGTACCACACGTTTCTTACCGAGAGGTATGTATTTCTCAGGCGTGTTGATTTGTCTTTCATTATCGGGCACCAACGAGTTATGAAAAGGCGACACGCTTAGAATTGAGCCACCGTGCCAGCGTTTCGCCCACCGTCCTTCCACCCCGTGTTCTGATGGACATTCAGGGCTGATTTTTGATGGGGGGAATTGCTTTCCCGACAGCATCTCAATCTCTCTCTTAATTTAGGATTCCTTAAACAATCCCGCGGTGCAGCCCGGTGAATTATAGACACGTGGCGGCTGCGGCTGCATTTTGATCAACTGATAGGAAATTCCATTTTCTGCTGCGCAGTGTCTCTAAGCTCTCCACGCGGCTGCTTAAGACTATAAGCACCAGTGAGGGACTCACAATTTGGAGCTTATTTTCCTAGACTCCCATTGTCATTCAGCAGAGGTAAATATTTAAAGAGGGTATTGAGCAGAGCACGGCGTACTCTGGGACATGGCAGCAATGTATATGGAGGAGAGCGTTTTATTAAGAGCAATGGCAGTCATATTAAAGTAAAGAATGTCTGACATGGGCAGGAAATTGCCAGTATATGACACAATTCCTCAATATACGGCAGTCAGCTGTACTGTAATTTTCCAGGACAGATGACAGAGGCAGAAAAATCCATCTAAAACAGCTGATTATAGTCTGCAGGCACATTCGACTTGATAATTATGCCGACCGTGAGGATTCTGACAGGGCTCGGGATATTTTCTTTCCCATTTCCAAATTTGCGAATATTTGTGGGGAACTTGCGTTGTATAATCAAGAGAACAAATGCTATTTAAGGCAGCCATTTTCACCTTTAAGAGCTTTTGCTATTCAACCTCTACTCGTAGGCCTATTTACCTGTCTGCAACATGTAATCAAACAGGCACTGACATTAGCAACGGCCTTAATGTAAGTTAAAAGGCTGATCTGCCTCGGTTCACACAGGCTTGTGTTAGTCTTTACTTCAAACGGTGGTCGATGCACTTGCCCTGTTTATATAGTGTTCTCGAAGCAGCGGTCCAATAAAAACAAACTGTATCCTGTACACTCGCCCAGGTTTTGCTGTTATTGGCATAATTCTTATCTTGGTGCAATCATTTCTGCTATAAGCTTGCATTCTCTTCCTATTTTTTCTATTCATCTCTTCCTGCCCCTGCTGTTCCCTTCCTCTGGGCTTTGACTGTAGCTATTTTACATGTTTTAAAATCACTTTTATTCCAATATAATGGCGCACAACATGACAGATCGCATCACAGTTACTCAAATTGTCCACAATTGTAATTATCTATTTTTCAGGTTTAAAGACTCAGTTTGGAAGCACAGTTACATCTACCAAAAACTTTCCAAATATTTCCAGGCCCTATTGGTTCCTAAAGGGTTTTTATGCCACATATGGTTCATCTAATACACACAATTCTGTTTAATTGAATGTAATTTTAAGATGTTTCCACATTAAGGATTCAATTCAGCACAGTCATATTCTGATAAAGAATGCATAATTGAAATATTACAGTTTTTAAAATACAAATTAACGGCCCTGCATGTTCACTAGATTCCCAGTGTCTTCTTACGCATTATAGATTAAAAAAAAAAAAAGTAGCAAGAAATAATGTATTTAATTAATATTCAAGCTGAGATAAACACATCCATGAGGCTTAAATCACCAGAGCTGTAATGATCATTTCGGTTCATAGTCTGAAGCAAAATGGGATATAATTACAAACACTCATGATCCACTTTCATTCCCCTACGCAACACACTCAACACGCGTCACAGTTTCAGACAATGGCTGTTCAACCTATCCTGATGTAAATGATCACAAATGATTTACATCTGTAAAACACTAAATGCAATAACATATTTCGTTTCATGAATAAACAATGTGGATTTGAAAGGGAACAGTGAACTATTATGGTGAATAGCTGTAATATGTCAGAGAGAGGTTGAGGCTGTGATTGAGAATGATTTTAATGGTGACTATTATCCCTCTGCACATGCAATAATATGAAAGCTGTCATACCTTTTATCAAGATACTCTAGTGAACAAACAACATTTCTCATGTTTAATCTATTTACAGTAATGCGCTTTTTATCAGGATGTTTAATGTTTACCATTTCTTATGACAAAATCAATCTGGAGAGTAATAAAGAAAATGAAATTCGTTTAATCTGAGATATGGAATGTGTTTAATTCAAATGCAAAAAAAAAAAAAAAAAAAAATGCTGTCCATACACACCGAATTCATGCAGAGCTCTTTGTGCCAGAGTTTCCCCCCTGTATTTATATGCCAATAGAGGGCAGCAGATGAGAGAGAGACAGAGATGACAGACAACGACAGCTGAGAAACGTGTACTTCGCGTTTGGGTTTTGACACGAACGCTCTATTGTTACAGTAAGATAATACATCCCAACATGCAAATCCCTTTGCATTAACCAGCAATAAAAATGTCAGATTAGAATATTTTGTAGCATATTCAGGATCCACTCCTCTGCTCTCAAGTCAGTACCTCGGCAAACCTAAGCCTGTGTTTATTTGATGCTGAGCTATTAACTGAAGATATATCATCTTTTAAGTCGATCAATCGATTAAAAATGTAATGATTACATGATATGCAGATTAATTAAAAATCCTAAAATATGAGAAATTCTGTTTGAGTATCTTAATAAAAGGTATGACAGCCTTCATATTATTGCATGTGCAGATGGATAATCATCACGGATAATCATATATATATATATATATTTCATATGAGTTTCATATTTCATTAAGTATCTTAATAAAAGGTATGACAGCCTTCATATTATCGCATGTGCAGATGGATAATCACCACTATATATATATATATATATATATATATATATATATATATATATATATATATAAATTATAGATTCGAACCTTGGTCTCCAATAGCATGATAGCTCAATATATCAGAGAACTCATACTGACCACCGGCTACTACACTCTAAACTGGCAGCCCTACATTTAACCAGATGCAGATAATAAACATCCACACTGAAAATTAACAACAGAGCCTCAGTGAACTGAAAATTCAGAGGCTGTAACATTATCAAACACAATTCTGCTCTCTTTGATCAAATTCCAAAATGGACGCCTCTTCCCCTGCACCCCGAGCGCGCCGTGACGGAGGCCATTTGTTAAAATGAAGTGAAACGTCCAAATCGAGATAATGACACGAGACAGACGGGCAGCGAGGAGGCCGTCTGAGAACATTATGGATTCAACCCCCACCCATTGGTGTGCTCTTCCTAGAAAAATGATAAAAACAAACAGGAAATTACTTGGTGCGAGTATTTTGACTGAAGAACGCGCTTGTGTACGTAGGTGCTGTCTGTACAACGACAACGTGATGGTTCCACTCAATTTTTGAGAGGAAAAAAAAAAAAAAAAATCACCAGTTGAATCCTGGCGATCTGTCAGAAATCCCAAAGTATAGCTGCAAGTCGTTTTCCACCCCACTTACATAATTTACATAATTTCATGCATATTTTATACCAATGCATTACATCTTTTAGTATTGGTCACATTTCATTTGAGGCCTTTGTAATAATGTAGAATTTGTTTTAATGAATTATTCCGTTGCTACACAAGCAGAGAGGCATTTCAAGTGCGTGTTAAGCAAATGCTACATCTAAGAATTATTCTGAGGAAAAAGTGAGCATGCACATGATGTTCTTTATTAAAAATTCAATATTACATGCATGTGTTGCCATTATCATAATTACTATTTCATAAAGTGCCGTAATTAAGTCTTACAGGCAGACGGACTTACGAGGATACGCTTTAGCCCCTGCCCTGCCAACTCTACCTGCCTACCTGCCCCACTTTAGGCATTGAAAGCTGACCTACAGTGACGCACACACACACGGTACGAACAAAAGCACCACCCTAGCTTATATTAGAACAGCTTGCACTAATCCCCAATGGAAAATGATTCCTACCGAGCCAATTAAAATTAGCAGAAACACTGGGTGCATCCTCTTGAAATCTGACAGTTGCACTGGGTTTGGAGAAGAAGAAAAAAAGAAGGTGAAGAAAAAAGGAAGGCAAAATACTAGAAAACGATGTTAAAAGTCAGAGAAGCCCGAGGCTAACAAACTTTTCATTGCCCCCCTCCCTTCTTTTGGCACTTATCTCTCCTCCAATACTTTGCCCATCTAAATAGCTAACGATCTTTCCTGGCACGCTCGCGCTTGTGCTTAACGCAGCCCATGTGAAAGATGACAGGGAGGGGGACGGGGGGTGGTGGTGGGGGGGACAATTGCAGCGTCTGTGGTCAGGCGCCCTGCCAGCGCAAACCGCTATTCCCCCATTCGACTGGCAGCACAAGTGCACCTTATTCAGAACCTACATATCCCCGGCTATTACAGCCTGGAACCCCGCCAAGCCAAACTTCTCAAGCATGCCAGAATCTAATGCCCTTTTTGATATGTGGTGGAAAAACCACCGAGGGCTTCTGCAGGGTCCACTAAATTCTTATCATTCGCTCTTCTTCGCGCCCTATACCCGCCTACATTCATATGGAGATGTCTATACTGCTGCTATCATGAACCTTAAACATGCAGGAAGCATACATTATCAAAAACAGGCTGGAAATGGAGGGAGAAGATAGAGAAGTACGTTGACTTGATGAAATGGAAATGGATGAGGGACCTGATTGGCCCTCAGATAACTTCTGTCCGCTCCAGATGGAGTTCTCAGTTAGGCCCTGTCATCTCTCTTGCTCGGTCTTGTTTTGATGGAGCTGTCTAAATGAACTCATTTATTTTTTCACCTGAATGCTCTGGTCGCTACTACAACGGGAAGACATGTACTGAGGGGGGGGGGGGGGGTCACAGTCAATTTGACTGCAGACTACTCTAATAGTCTACATAGATGAACTTAGCCGTTCTAAAAGGTGGGAGCTTCTGTGCGCACATCGGGGAAAATCTGTTTGATATTCGGTTAGGCTGAGCGCAGAGGGCCCGAGTGTTAGCTATCATCTCCTGTGAGCATCTGATAGAGAGATCGAGGAGATGAGATGGTTATCGGACTGTTTTCTCACCTAGGAAGCAAGGGAGAGCAAGATTATCCCAGATATGGTTTTAAACAGCAATGCAACCAAACGGTGAATTCATTTAATGCTATTTGCTTACAGTAATGCATGCATAATGAGGCCAAGCATAAATAATGCAAATGCACAGAGATCACAGATAGGTTAGAGGACTTACTCTGACGACAAACATGAATTAATATACATTTTTTCTTAAACTGGCAGTACAGAGTGGAGAAAAGTAAAGGGATTTGTGGACATGGTTAGTTTCTTTTCATAATCTGCCTATTAGCACTAAACTGTGAAATTCACAAACCCATGACAGGGCCACTGTTACTGGCAAACTCACAGGGCTGTGGTTCGACTTCCCTAGAGAACTTGCTCTCTAACCGTCTCTCTCCTGTCTGATAAATCCATTTGAACGTCCCCAGCCACATTACAACGATAGAGTACGCACAGATATTGCGTTAATAGGTGTGAAATTTTTATTGCCAGAGCAAGAGATGCAAACTTTCAAAGATACATGTTTGATTTTAATTCTGCACACTGTCATTCTGGATTGCGCTGCTTGTCATTTAACGGAGAGGGGATGCCAGGGCCTGTAATTACATTTGTAAATACATGACACTTTGACAGCACAACTTTGGTGAGTTTACTGGCCTAATTTGGCCAGAGTTTCATCAGCTTGTTCTGATATTCATAATAGACATAATAGAGAAAGTGTGAAAGAGAAACAGTGACAGAGAGAGGTAAAAACTTCTATTTTTATGGATCTGACTGCACTACACAAATTAGCTTAATTTACTGAAAGGACAACAATCAATAAATAAACTGAAAAATTAATAGCTAATTTTTCTCAATTGTCTTGTGGTTAAAATATATCAACAAAAATACTAAAAATCTTTAGAATTGTCCAGAAAAACAAAAAAACAAAATCTACTGTACAACTGCTTGAGAAACTCACATCTCTAAGACCTCCTAAAAGAATAACATATTTACCATTCAAAAGTATGGTGTCAGTAAAATATTTTTTTTCCCCCTACTTTTATTCAGCAAGGATGCATTAATTTGATCAAAAGTGACAGTAAAGATATATAATATTACAAAAGCTATTTTTTAAATGTGCCCTAGATTCAAAAATTGAATTTACCTCGGCATAGTTAAATAACAAGAGTTCAGTACATGGAAAAGACATACAGTGAGTCTCAAACTCCATTGTTTCCTCCTTCTTATATAAATCTCATTTGTTTAAAAGACCTCCGAAGAACAGGCGAATCTCAACATAACACCGACTGTTACGTAACAGTCGGGGTGTACGCCCCCAATATTTGCATATGCCAGCCCATGTTCCCAACATTATGAAAGGCATTAGACAAGGGCAGAATGTCTGGATCTGTGTAGAGCTGAATCATCAGACTAGGTAAGCAAGCAAGGACAATAGCAAAAAATGGCAGATGGAGCAATAAAAACTGACATGATTCATGATAACATGATATTTTTAGTGATATTTGTAAATTGTCTTTCTAAATGTTTCGTTAGCATGTTGCTAATGTACTGTTAAATGTGGTTAAAGTTACCATCGTTTCTTACTGTATTCACGGAGACAAGAGCCGTCGCTATTTTCATTTTTAAACACTTGCAGTCTGTATAATTCATAAACACAACTTCATTCTTTATAAATCTCTCCAACAGTGTAGCATTAGCCATTAGCCACGGAGCATAGCCTCAAACTCATTCAGAATCAATGTAAACATCAAAATAAACACTGTACTTACGCGATTATACATGCTGCATGACGAACACTTTGTAAAGATCCATTTTGAGGGTTATATTAGCTGTTTGAACTTTTTTTATGTTGTTTAAGGCAAGCGCGAGCTCTTGGGGCGTGGAGCACAAGATTTAAAGGGCCACACACCCTGAATCGGCTCATTTCTAATTATGCCCCAAAATAGGCAGTTAAAAAAAAATGAATAAAAAAACATCTATGGGGTATTTTGAGCTGAAACTTCACAGACACATTCAGGGGACACCTTAGACTTATATTACATCTTTTAAAAAAAAAGTTCTAGGGCACCTTTAAATAAATGTGTTTTTTTAAATAAATGGTTCCGGAGATGCTTGTGAACTTTGTATTCATCAAAGAAAAAGCATCTCAGTTTCAAATCAGCATATTAGAATGATTTCTGAAGGATCATGTGACACTAAAGACTGGAAAATTCAGAATTGGAATAAATTACATTAATACATAAATTGCAATGATATTTCACAATCATACATTTAAAAAATCTTTTGTACCAAACTTTTGAACGGTAGTGTATACAGTATTTAAATAGAAATCACAAACTGTGACTTAAATCAATCTTTAAATATCTGAATATAGCACAGTATATGCTTATTTGCGGTGCTGTAAACAGCCATTTTTAGTAATCTTGGTCAAAAAATATTATTGAGGTCAAATTGCCCATACATTAAGCATTTGGTACTGTTTTAAATACACTCCAGATTCGGTGTGGCTGAGTGATGCTGCTGTTATTGTGAGCCTGTCAGATGGTATTTTAACATTTTGCTTAGATATGTCATCCTCCATTACGGATCAGCTTGATTCAACGTGTAAGCGCACAAGCTCTCTCACTGTTGTCAAATTCTGACACCACACACATCAGCTTGCCACTGGGAGCTTCTGACCTCATGTGACACCTTCATTTTGTCATTCAAAAGATTAGATTGGCGTTGATTTCTTATACTATATATGCTAATGATGCCTCTGGTTTCACCACAAAAACAATGGCACACAGTGGCTTTACATGTAACACTCACTATATAGCCAGGTTTGAACGGAAGCATTATAAAGTGGATCTGTGCTGTTTCATATCTCAAACTGAGCTTGTGACATGCTTAAATACTCACATATTGTCTGAGCCAAAGTCTCAGTTCTGGCCAGAGGCTCTTTCCTACTTTCCTGATCTCGTTGTCCTCTCTCCTCTCCCACTGCTTCCTGTCTCTCCTTAAACTCTCCTGTCCAGTAAAGATATGTATCGAGCAGTTTAGTCCAATTTTTCTGAAGAGACATGATCGCTTTATATAATGAACAGACTTAGGGTTTTATTCACATATAAACATTCATCAGCACACACTTCAGTTGTAGTAAACAGAAGCTCAAGCGTGCTTGCTTGATGTGCGAGAACCAATGAGGTTCATTCTTGTGTGTTACGCAGCACGTTTGAGCTTCTGCAAGAACCAGTGAGGTTCTCGCGCATCAAGCAAGTTCGTTTGAGCTTCTGTTTCTGAGCTTCTGTTCGCTGATTAATGTTTATATGTGAATAAAAGCCTAAATTAAATCTGTTTATCATATAAAGTGATCGAATCTCTTCAGAAAAAAATGGACTAACCACTCAGTTCATATGGATTAGTTTTACGATCTCTTTATGGACTTTTTGAAGCATCAAAGTGGTAGAGTAGACTTCAATGGAAGGACAGAAATCTTTCTGATTTCATTAAAAATATCTTAATTTGTGTTCTGAAGATGAACGAAAGTTTTACAGGATTGGAACGACATGAAGGTGAGTAAATGATGACAGAATTTTCATTTTTGAGTGAACTAACCCTTAAAGAGTACACTGAGTGTTTCTATAAGCTAGTGTTTCTGCACGAATTTAGGTATATAAACTCAGCAAAATTTAAAAATCCCTTTTTTGGTATTGACCCCTTAATCGCCTACGTCATTGTGACGTCACCGCTCTAGCTGAAGGCAAAACATAAGGAAGAACTCATAGCAGCCGCGCTAAAAGTTTGAGGTTTTGACTTTAAAATGTCGTCTTGTTGTGTTTTTGGCTGCCAGAATAGAAGGAACAGCACTTTTGGTTCAAAACTAAAGTTTTACCGGATCCTGGCAGACATTCCTTCATAGAAATCAAGAAGACAATTGTGGTTGAATGCAATACGGCGTACAGACTGGACGGAGACGATCATAAATAATGCTCGTGTTTGCAGTGCACACTTCATATCAGGTAAAATAATCTATGCATATGTTCGATGAGGTAAGTGTAGATGACTTGGGTAAAGCTGGTTTTATATTCGCACATTTGGACTTCTGATAAATTCAGACTTTCCAATAAATGTGCAATAAATTAATGTTTGCGAATTTTAAGCAGCGACATGATATTGACAACCAACGACTGTCAACTAACAACATTTTTCACAGTTGATCAAAATAGGCAAGTATTGTTTTAATGGCATATTTACTTGTGAATGTCCACTGAATGTCCAATGTAGTGTGATTAACAAGGCTATTGAATACGGATGTCCGAATGTGTGAATATAAAAGCAACTTTACCCAAGTGTGTAGATGTCCGGCCACTCCACCGTCGGCAGCCCCGTCAAGTCTTCATGCCACTCCCGTGGCCGTATGGCATACAGGTCAGGCAGCCTGCTTCCATCCGCGAGAGTTAATTTACAAAAATAGCTGTCACGGTCCCGCAGAGTCAGTGACTGTACATATTCGGACAGTTTCGAACCTTCTTCTGCATCCATGTTTAATAAATCCCTCCTAAAACGTGCTAGCTTATGCTTGTCAACATTGCATCCAGCACCTCTTTTTGCCTCCAGCTAAGCCCCGCCCTCCAGGAAACGTTGCAATGTTTACAAACTTTTAAGGGGTCTATACTGTATTTGATATATAAGATAATTATGTAAAATCTAAATAGGCTTTACATATTATTATTGGAAAGGGTTTAAACAATGTTTTTTCATGCTTGCGCAATGAACCATAAACAATTATTTCACATGCACCTGTGGAACAGGCCTTAAAACACTAACAGTTTACATGCAGTAGACAATTAAAGTTACAGTTGCAATAAAAGACCTTTCTACTGACTCATCAAAAGAAAGATGCCCAGTATCCCTGTACAGCTGCATGAACATGCCATAGACCTGCTACAGGGAGACATGAGGACTGCAGATGTGAACAGAGCAATAAACTGCAATGTCCATAATGTAAGACGCCTAAGACAGTGCTACAGGAAGACCGGAAGGACAGCTGATCGTACGTGCCAAACTAAACGTAACCATGTGTCCACCCAGATGTGTGCTATAACTTGCAAGTGTCTTGGTGGAAGGGTGGAGTTATCTCACAGCAAGAACTGGCAAATCTGGTGCAGTTCATAAAAATTTTTCAGTTTATGTCTCAGTTGTTGGATCCTTTTGTTCTCACATGATAAAAAAAATTTGCTGGGGAAATAAAGCGGTTGAAAGTGAGAGGACATTTCTTTCTTTTGTTTTATATATAAAGAAATAATGAATCCATTATTGTCCGATTTTTTTCCTGAATTGAAATATGCTATTGGAACACAATCTTGCCCAACATTTTTAGAGATTTCGGTCTTTGTTGAATAGATAGAACTGCACTCTGCATGACTAGCATTCGGTTTTTAAAATCTGTACTTTCGCACATCCCTACCACATATGCATGAATATATCCCCACATTTCCCCTCCTTTAAGCAAAGCAATTAGACTACAGTCAGCACATGGACTCAAGGCTAGATTAATTTCTCCACACTGATAACAAAACACCCCTGTCCTAAGATGTCATTAGCTAAAAAATTGAATTATATGATTTTTCTAATATGGAGAATGAAGTGCTCACTGATCTTCATTCGTCAGGTTCCATCTCCAATGAGTGGGCTCGGGGGAGATTTCCTCATTCAGTGGGAATCTTTCAAGGTTGAATAAAAGAAATGGTGGTGGGTCCCTGAGAGAGGGAAGTGATCATCATTTTCACCTTCAACTTCTCTTTGATGTGGCAGAGTCAATTTTTAATCAGCTACCATCGGGCCTGGCTTCATTTCTCCTTACAAAGTCCTATTACTCCCCACTTTCTGGGAGGAGGTGATAAGGACAATGCTCTCCTCTCTCCCTCCGTAGAGCCTCACGTATGATGAGTCCCTTTGGAGAGGCTTGATAAAAAAGAGGGGACTGAGCTAGGAAGGATAAAGGTCACCTCTCTTTCAGGATTAACCCTTCGCGTCCCACTCCGGCTAACAGGGGCGAAGAGGATCTTGTAGGAGCCTGAGGAATTCAGGGGTTAAACCGCTCTCAATGGGCCGCACCCAACGGCAGAGTTCTGCCTTGATCGCAGATGCTGATTGTCAGACGTCGTTTAAATGAGCTTGATCTTGACGCATGATCAAGCCGAGCGTTCGGGTTCAACTGCGTGAGGGAAGGTGAAAAGAGCCCACCAATCCCCTGCCCCCAAAGGGCAGCTGTGACCTAGGCAGGGTCATGGAGTGGTTTTACATTTCTCCCCTGCCTCTCTTCACTAATCAGGACTAGTTAGGCTTCTCCATGCATGATTCTTTGTCTGGAAATGAGCGCAGACCATGACCCTGCATACAAGTTCACATTCAGATACCATAAAGCTGCAGTTGGTAATCAGCATAGAGTGGCCCAATCTAAGCTCAGCGTGGCCCAGACAGACATCTCTCCACCCTCATTTACAGTCCAATCAGGTGCATATGCCCTGCATCTGTCTGCCTTTTCTCCTTTCAATCTTAAAAAGCCAATTTAACGAGTGCTGCTCAGGTTCGGCTCGCCAATACCTATAATGTTCCTTTAACAGAAGAGTTTGTTTTTAACATCTGTTTTTTCCTACAGAGACATGTTGCGACTAGTTGTTTTAATATAATATTTAAAACTACTCTTTACGAAAAAAATTTAAACAGGAAATGGACACACTGAAGGAATACAGCCTTAAACAGCACATGGTAGTAAGAAGATCATTAGGAAGAAATTCAGATTCTAAACAGCATTTGATTGGACAAAAACCTGTGCTGTGTGTCATGAACATTTACATTATGGCTCCCGGAATAGAAAGGCAGTAAATTTTAAATGCATAAATCTGCTAAAGATGAATTTTGCCATTATTCAGGACTGCACTAGCATATAGATAGCCTCAAAGCTAACAGACACAGACTAAAAGCCACAAAACTGCATTTTTCATTTCACTGGGACTTTAATAAACCCCAAGAACAGTTCAAGAACAGATTTGATGTATTTTTATTATAGTTCAGCTGAAATGAAAAGTAAATGAAAACATTTTATTAACTGAAATAAAAATCAATATATAACTAAAAACAAAATTAAAATATATATAAAAAAATAATTTTTGATTTAGATGCATGGTTCTGTATATATAAAAAACTTGAAACCTTTACAACACACATGTATTTAATACCTCTGCATAGCAATAAATCTAGACTGTGGCAAGAAATGTGAACATTTTTAAATGCAGTTAAAACATGCAGTTAAACTGGATTATATATATATATATATATATATATATATATATATATAAACAATTATACATCCAAAATACACTTTTAAGTGTATGTTTTATAGCACTTTATCTATTTGCATCTATAGATTTCAATTACAGTAAATATCTTTAAAGGCCGTTTTCTCAAAGTTTTTTCTCCTGCTCTGAGTCAGAAATCTCCACTTCAGCAGAACTTACATACATCAAACTTCACAGTTTTATTCCTATCTATATTCTGAAGGTTTTTACAGAGGGATTTGTTGATATATAATTTGCCTGATTGTATACAACATTTTATTCCTGAAAAATGGTGAAAATATTTTTTTTTCTGGCCTGTTGATAGTATTTTCTGATTTATGGAGTAATAAAAAGAGATATCCAAAATTCCCTCTGTAAAAACCTTTGAATTTAATATGTCCAAAAAATTCAATGAGAACTTTGAACCTGACGTCATCCAATATTCAGATTTTTGTTCTAGACGTTTATGCAAATGAGCGCATATTTAATTAGATAAAACCTAATTTGCATATTTAAACATTACATTTTAGAAAACTTGTAATACAAAAAATGTTTGCAATTTTTAATGTAATCAATCACCTGGGGTAGTATGGTGATATCTATTAGTTATTTTTTTACCCTATTCACCTGGGGTGTCTCGCCTTAAACTAAAATTAACTATGTTAAAATGAAAACTAAACTTGCATCAAAAATAATTAAATTAAAAATACAAGTTGTAAATAAAGTAGAAAAACTCTACATCACGGTATTAAAGACAAACGACCATGCTATTAGACAGACAGAGAGACAGAGAGCACAAAAGAGATGAAATGAAAAAAGGGCAAAAATAAAAGTGTACAGTGGGTGTTCTTGAATGCAAAGCAGAGCTATGATCTGTCATGATGAATTCAGACTCCCACAACTGTGGAAATTTCCCTCGCACAAGCACACAGCTGGTTTGATGATTCTCCTAAATGTCTGTCATTGGTAAGAGACTATATGGTTACTTTGCTAAAACAGAGCAGAAATTTAAGGCCAAGCTGGTGTACCCATCGCCCATGTGCCTCGTCTTAACGTCATTTGAAACAGCCGAGTTCAAGGTGAGAAAATGAACACATGTGTAATGCATTTGCGTGTGCGTATGGCATGAAGGCCCTGGAGTTATTTTCATTTCCAATGGTGAAATAAAATAATGCACCATAATCTCATGGGTAATTGTCAACATCCCTGGCTGGAGAGGGCTCCCACAGTTTGCGTAGAGAAAAAAAAAAAAAAGCTAATTTTGGAAGGGACGAAAGTACTGCATGGCAATATTTTCACGGTACCATCATTTTCCAGAGGACCACACGCACTACGACCACATCTTCATTAACTCAAATTATAGCAGGAAGTCAGGGAGGAGACGATACTGGTCTCTTTTTTTTTTTTCTTTTAATAAAAAGCGCTCGCTATGTTGAAAATGAGAACTTGTGTTCGAGAGCGGTTTTTTGAGGTAGGACGGGGGCAAAATTAATCCCCCCGCTAGGCTAAAATGAGTTAAAAACACATCAAAAGCCAGCTTAACCTTAGAAACCCTCATCGGGTTTTAAACAACAACAAATGATGATTCCACACCATTGTTTCCAAGAGACTCTTTCTTCCCGGTACTTTTGGCTTTGGCTTGGAATCTTAAAAGCCTGTGGTTTTATTTTTAATGACTATGCCATGGATGTGAGGCTGAGATGTGTGTGCATGCATTAAAAAGGAGTATTTTTAACTGTGACATTGCAAATGACTAATACCACTAACAAGCCATGTCTTCCCTCATTAAAATGTATAATCCTTGGGTTAAAAAAAAAAAATCAGTTGGTTAATGTTGCTTCGCCTCTTGCGGATGAGAGTGAATGCCACACTAAGAGTCCTGCATCTCCAAACAGTCCCTCATTAACACAGTGAAACGGCTTCTTTTCTTCACAGAAGGGCCATTTCAAAGAGCAGTCTTAAAAGTCTACTTGTTTAGCCAACAGAGCCTGGTGCTATTCAGTTTTTGGCCTATTATTTATTCCATAGCATTCACTAACACATATTTATTCTTAAGGGTGTCTATATGGATGTATATGTGTGAGTGACATTGAAGTAGAAAAAGAGAGATTGCGGAGTATAGCAGTTCATTGAATGATCAAAAAGAAGAGCAATCAGCTATTTTCATGAGAAGCAGAAACTTATACAATCACAATGTTTAATTTTTACAGCTTTAAAAATACAGCAAGGTTTTTAAATAACAACAACAACTACAAGCTATTCATGGTGCTTGCTACAACAAACATCATTACTGTTGCACGTTCTTTCAGTTAGAAATTTTTTTAAAGTCCATAACTTCACCAAAAAATTAAAATTATCCCATAATTTACTCACCCTCAAGTCACTCTAGGTGTATATGACTTATTCAGTCAAACACAATCAGAGTTATATTAAAAAATATTCTAGCTTTTTCAAGCTTTATAATGGGAGTGAATAATAAATGATATTTTGAAGCCGGACGGACATTACCAGAAGCTAGTGATTGTAGTCTATTAAGTTATAAATATGGATATTTTTCTTACAAAAGTGCATCGCTTCACTTCACAAGGCCTTTATTAACCCCCTAGAGATGTATGGATTACCTTATATGATGGATGTATGTGCTTTTTTGAGATTCAAAATATCGGTTACTATTCACTCCCATTATAAAGCTTGGAAGAGCCAGAATATTTTTAATATAACTCAGATTGTGTTTGACTGAAAGAAAAAAGTCATATATACCTAGGATGGCTTGAGGGTGAGTAAATTATGGGATAATTTTCATTTTTGTGTGAACTAACCCTTTAAGTGTCCCCCCTGCAGTCATTAATTTTATCCCTTAAAACTTATCTTTTCTAATCAAAAATCAGAATTGCATGATATAAATGCAACTGCAAGTTATAAAGTCAGAATTGTAAGACATATAACTCATAAGAAGGCAGAACTGCGAGATATAAACTCGCAATTTCGAGGAAAAAATGGAAATTGCAAGGAAAGTCACAATGACCTCTTTTAAACAAGCTTCCATATGAATGTACTGTAACTCTATACCCTTGCTTAATTTAGTATATAGATATACAAATTAGTCCCCGCCTCCACTCAATCACACTTGGAACTTGGGATTTTAAATTTGGCAGTAAGTCAACACCCAAGCAACCACTCAGAACACCCTAGCAACTGCATAGCAATGTGATGAAAAAATTAGAAAAACTGTATACTGTAGCAAACACCCAGAAAACTTGCTGCATAGCAAGTGCTTGGCAATAAAAACCACAGAGAACAACTGAATATCAACTACCCAGAAAATCATAGTAATACCCTAGCAACCACTCAGACCACCCTAGCAACTATATATAGCAATACCCTAGCATTACAGCAGAGTTTTGCACCTGAGGCAAGCACCTGAAGAAAACATAAAATATCAAATTTGTTTTATCATCTCATACTTTGTGAGATAAAGTAAAAAACAAAACAAAACACAACATACCAAGGGCAACACATTAATAATATAGCATTATTTTGTATGAACATAAAAAAGACATAAAAAGTCTTGCCAAACAATACTACAGACTAAATGGTCTTCACACACAGCACATGGCATAATTGTAAATGATCATATCTATGCTAATCAAACGCTGCCATCTTCATTAAACAGGAAAGGGAAAGAAAAGAAATTGGCCAGCCATGGTGGCAACAAACTGTCCCAAAATAACAATGTATTATTAACATGCATAGTGCAGGCAAAGGGTGAATCATCCCTTTGCTTATTTATGAGAAGAATCACTAGGCACAGATGAGAGCTCATTTTCTCAGTAAAATATATGGCCTCAGACCCCTGGCTGCGGTGTACACAAGCATCCACACATACAGGATCTTTAATAAATGCTAAAACTTCAACATGAACAAAAACCTTAAATGGGACAGATTTATACACATTTATAGGGCTTAAAATACAGACAAGGCACTGTCAAGCAATGAAAAAATCTTTGCATTTCACAATTAGGAACCTGTATGATTTTCTGTACAGTATTTCTTTCCATTCACTGTAACCATAACCCGTTCCACACCCATAAGACCTTCGTTAATCTTCAGAACACAAATTAAGATATTTTAGTTGAAATCCGATAGCTCCGTGAGGCCTCCATAGGGAACAATGGACACTTCCTCTCTCAAAATCCACAAAGGTACTAAAAACATACTTAAATCAGTTCATGTGAGTACAGTGGTTCAATATTAATATTATAAAGCGACGAGAATATTTTTGGTGCGCCAAAAAAACAAAACAACAACTTATTTAGTGATGGCCGATTTCAAAACACTGCTTCATGAAGCATCGGAGCACAAATGAATCAGTGTGTCGAATCATGATTCGGATCGCGTGTCAAACTGCCAACGGCTGAAATCACGTGACTTTGGCGCTCCGAACAGCAGATTCGACACACTGATTCATCTGTGCTCCGATGCTTCCTGAAGCAGTGTTTTGAAATCGGCCATCACTAAATAAGTCGTTATTTTGGTTTTTTTGGCGCTCCAAAAATATTCTCGTCACTTTATAATATTAATATTGAACCACTGTACTCACATGAACCGATTTAAATATGTTTTTAGTACCTTTATGGATCTTGAGAGAGGAAGTGTCCATTGCTCCCTATGGAGGCCTCACGGAGCTATCGGATTTCAACTAAAACATCTTAATTTGTGTTCTGAAGATTAACGAAGGTCTTACGGGTGTAGAACAGCATGAGGGTGAGTAATAAATGACAGAATTTTCATTTTTGGGTGAACTAACCCTTTAAGCTCCAAAAAAAGAACAAAAGAGCACCATAAATCTTGTCAATACATAATAAGTAAACAATGACAGAATGTTCCTTTAAAACAGTGGTTCTCAACCAGGGGCCCTTAAAGGATTAGTTCACTTTAAAATGAAAATTAGCCCAAGCTTTGCTCACTCTCAAGCCATCCTAGGTGTATTTGACTTTCTTCTTTCTGATGAACACAATCAAAGATGAAAAGCTTTTTCCATAAGTTAAATAGGGAAGGCGTTGGACGTAGCGTAAGCTTTTTGAACTGCGAGAGTTTTACACTTTCTTCGTAAGTTGAATACGGAAGGCGGTCTGGCTAGATATTTTACGAATATACACATTTCTAGTTTTGCCAAACTCTAAAACAATTTTATCAGGTAGAATTTGTCAGTATAACAGATTTTAAAAAATCCTTATCCAGTAAATCACAAACAAGTGGAAAAGTTTTGAGGCCTTGAAATATTGTTGCTGACAATGGGGGACCTTGGAGTCAAAAAGGTTTAGAATGACTGCTTTAACATTGTTCACTGTATATATTGTCTCAACATCCTTACTTTGTTTCCTTTTTCTTTCTTCTTTGCATTGCTACAGCATTATAATTTTCTCCAGGCTGTGGATATTTAGAGGTCATAAAGGTGCTCTTAAAGGTACAGTACCTGAATCAGGTTCTGAATCACTTGGGTCACTTCATGGACAGGTTACATCACACTCTGCATGTCTGAGAGCTTTCTCACAGGTGTGTCAACAGCTCGTTTCTGGTTCCAGGAGGCCGCGTTCAGATGAGGTGCAACGTTTCTCTCTCTTCTTGTACGTGGTGGCAGGTCAGAGCCGTGTGTAACTGTGGTGGGTGTGAAGACTCATGGGAAAAGAGAGAGAAGGGTGAGATAGAGAGTTGTGCACTGCCTGCTAACAGCTGCCGTTCCAGCTGTGTTGTAGACTTCTCTCCGTCTCCAGCTTCCTGTTCTTCTGGTTATTTTGCTGCACAGCTGCATGGACACGCACCAGCTCCTCGTTACCTACACTGTTTATGGAATTATAGCACATTTGGTCTAATTAAGCTCACAGTGTGTGTTTATGCATGTCAGAATCCACTAAAGGGAACAAGGCAATATTTATACAAGCCTCTGCCTGCCTGGAGCACAGTGGCTCGCTTGTGAATATTTGGGGCACGTGTTGATCGTGTTCCACAAAATTGCACAGGGCACATAATGAAAATTGCAACACTGTTGCTTTGCTTCATCGATTTGTTGATCAACCTCCGACAGAACTTGACATTCATAGCTAGACAGAGTGCTTGGAGGGGGCAACGGTTCCAAACATGCTGGAGTAAACATGCATGGCATTTAGGAGCCATTAATCGGCAACCATTATGCCACGGGTACATTTCTCACGGCTGGTTTCACGCATAAGGCTTTGGAAATGCAAATGGGATATATAATCTGTTTTCTTGGTCGTGTTTTGTTTGCTATGAATGCATAGACATGATATAATGTGCAATTTTCACATGAAAATGACCAATTTAAGAGATTAGAGCTGTTAATTTACAGCCGATTTCCAGCATGAACCATGAAACTAAACAAATAATAGCCTCCAAACGTGATTAGACAATCACTTCATAGAAAACACTGACAAGCCTTTGATATGGCCTTCTGAGTGGCAATAAACCATCCTGGTAGAACAAGTTATAATAAGAAGATGTGACAACAATACAGAGCAGTGCCACTAACAATTCAGACTCCATCTACTAAATTAATGATTTTTTTTTTTTTTTTTTAAATATGCTAATTAAAGAATGTTCTGGGTTTTATTTAAGTTAAACTCTGTTGGCATCTTAATGTCAATTACTAATATTTTACTTGTCCTTCAGTTTATTTACATAATTTTTATACATTTTTACTACTTATAAAGTTCAGGACTGGTATCAGACAAGTGTGATAGAACTGAATACTGATTTTGTCTGTGCAAAGGTACTCTGCCGTTCAAAAATTTGTGGTCGGTAAAATTTTCAACAGCCAGCCCATTACTCTAACTAAATAACTAAAAACAAAACCAAAATAGTTCATAATAAATGGTCTATGATGCATTCAGAGAATACAATAGCCCATGCACAGAGAGCAGTGTTGTGGAAAGTTAAATTTAAAAGTAAGTGATACAATATTGCGTTACTCCCTAAAAAAGTAACTAAGTAACTTGTTGTTACTTAGTTGTGTTACTTAGTTACTTTTTATTGAAAGTAATGAATTACGTTACTTTTGTGTTACTTTTTGTCAGCTGAGTTGGGCTTGCTTGTTTGTATTTCAATAATAACAACAACAACAACAACAACAAAAGTTCTATTTTTGGCAAACGTAAAGACTCTTTCACACCACAAATGAAATTAGTAAGTCTGCAGGCTGAAGGAAATGCGAAGTCACACCTGTACAGTAGAGGACGCAACTCAAACAAACCTGTCATTTTAGCTTATTAATATGGTTGAATTAGATCATCGAATGTGAGCAGAAAAGACATTGGCTAATAAAGTGCGATTAAATACATAAAGTATATTTGTATTATTTAAAGGTGCCCAAGAATGCTTTTTCACAAGATGTAATATACTGTAAGTCTAAGGTGTCCCCTGAATGTGTCTGTGAAGTATCAGCTCAAAATACCCCATAGATTTTTTTTTAAATTAATTTTTTTAACTGCCTATTTTGGGGCATCATTAACTATGCACTGATTTTTACAGCACATTTACAAAGTTCACACAGCTAATATAACCCTCAAATGGATCTTTACAAGATGTTCGTCATGCATGCTGTATGCATGCTTCGAATTATGTGAGTAAAGTATTTATTTTGATGTTTATATTTGATTCTCTATGAGTTTGAGGCTGTGCTCCGTGGCTAACGGCTAATGCTACACTGTTGGAGAGATTTATAAAGAATGAAGTTGTGTTTATGAATTATACAGACTGCAAGTGTTTAAAAATGAAGCGACGGGTCTTGTCTCCGTGAATTCAGTAAGAAACGATGGTAACTTTAACCTCATTTAACAGTACATTAGCAACATGCTAACGAAACATTTAGATAGACAATTTACAAATATCACTAAAAATATCATGGATCATGTCAGTTATTATTGCTCCATCTGCCATTTTCGCTGTTGTTCTTGCTTACCTAGTCTATTGATTCACCTGTGCAGATCCAGACATTACTGGCTGCCCTTGTCTAATGCCTTTCATAATGTTGGGAACATGGGCTGGCATATGCAAATATTGGGGCGTACACCCCGACTGTTACGTAACAGTCGGTGTTATGTTGAGATGTGCGTGTTTTCCGGAAGTCTTTTAAACAAATGAGATTTACATAAGAAAGAGAAAGCAATGGAGTTTGAAACTCAATGTATGTCTTTTCCATGTACTGAACTCTTGTTATTCAACTATGCCAAGGTAAATTCAAATTTTGAATCTAGGGCACCTTTAAAATTTAATTATTGCAGGTTTGCATAATATTCTGAGACACTTATTTGAAAAAGGTAACTCAGATATTTTGTTGTAAATTTAAAAGTAATATGTTACTTTACTAGTTACTTGAAAAAGTAATGCTCTCCTCTTCTAATCAAAGATTGAGACAATATTTTGTTGATACGGCAGGTTAGAGATCTACAAAGAGTACCCAAGACCCGAGGACCCGGGACCCGACCTGGGACCCGTATGGGTTTGGGTCTATATTTTAAATGGTCAACCGGGTCCGGGTCGAGTCCCAATCTATTACTTCGGTTCCCGGGACTGTTTAACATTGTGTGTATACCCGAGCCGGTCTGACTTGGAGATCAGCCGGCCATGTTCAGAGTCAGTCAGCGCTGTGCGTGTGTTTTGTAACTTGCAAAGTATGAGCCGGGAAATAAGGTGAAAAAAACACGAGCGACCCCAGCCATCAGAAGCAGAGCGGGCGGAGTTAAAGCAAGCGAACGGTGATCAATGAGTTTTCCTATTCCTATTGTGTGCAACAGTAATGCAAACAAACTTCAAATCTCAAAAACTGCTTGCAGCCTTGCACGCTCGCATTTAAATAACATTTCAAATCAACAAAATCTGAGATGAACTATCACATGAATGTTTTCTATGACACTCAAAATGCATTTAAAAGCTTATGTTCCAGGTTGCTCCAGCAAATGCGCATTTGCAGTCTCATGCAAGCGCACTTTCTTTCTCCTATTTTTATAAGAATATTATGAATGAACCGTCTTATTATATCTAAAGTTTTGGTCAGACTCGGCTCAGAAAGCACAGAAATGATCGCAAATAAGTAGTGCTAACGTCAGCGGCCATGTCACTGAACAAGCAATTGTTATTATAGTTCAAAAGGGCAAACAGTCAAAGTTATTTTATTATATGAGTTGACTCGAGATACAAAAAAAAATGCAAAACTGCAAAGTCGCATTTGTCATCGTGACAGCAAGTAGACTTTTAAAGCTGGAATAATGAGTGGATTAAGCATTTCAATTGGCAAGAGAGGAAGGAACTTGGATGGATGGAACTTTCTTGGCAAGGAGGACTGTGCATTACAGTCAGGTACAAAGGAGAAGGCTACTAACATTAGGTAAGACAAAACGTTTTATTTTCGCAACTTATTATCGACTTATTAATAGCAATTTGCTGTGGAATAGACCTATGTGCCGATTGGGTCCAATCGGGTCTATGTCTTCTCGGCCAGGTTCGGGTCCAGCTTTCAAATAATAGACGGGTCCGATTGGTTCCGGGTAGTACATTTATGGCATTTCTCGGTTCTGCATTGGTCCGGGTCCAACTTTCAAAATAATAGTCGGACCAGGGTCGGTTCCGTGTAGCACATTTACAGGTCTCTTCGGGTTCGGGTATGAATTTTTGGACCCGTGAAGACCTCTACTGTAGGTGTGTTACTCATCAAATTATGGCCTCTCATCAAAAACTTCATTTGCACTCCAGAGGTTATCTATCTAATCAAATATCCTGGGGATGCTGTGATTACAAGCCTATCTAACAGTAATCAATAGAGTGGCCACCATTGGACGGTTGACAGTTTGTGAAGTATAATCATACGCAGGTCTCATCTGCATAATCTCAGTCTGGACATGGTTTGATCAGCTCATACTTTTTATTACATGCTAAACAGCTGATTATACATAACGGTTTCTCCCACAAGGAATGTTTATTAATTAACTTGATGACCCATCTTAAGGAATATCTAATTAACTGTGCATTCAAGAGTTCAAGTGAGTTTCCCAGTTTCACATAATTATACAACAGCTAATGACATTCTCAAATATTAACCCAGGTCTATAAAGAGGCAGAGGTCTTTTCCCTGATTAACTAACCTTGTTAGGTGTCATTTTCCACATTAAAGTGGAAATAAGCAATGAAAAAAGACAGATTGGGCTTTGTGTACCACAGGGAATGTCTGACATGTATGACACCAGCCAAAAAAATCAAGGTGACATTCAATTACTCATGATTTTTTGACAGGCTGTGTTCAATTAAAAGTTAACAAGATAAAGATTTGTATGAAATTTGGTTCTCAGGAAGCTTCCCATGCCAGTGCTGTCATAGCAAATACACTATTAATTTAATTCCAGGCCTAATCACTGAAGTATAAACAGGGGAAAAAACACCGATGGATCATAGTCAGTCAACAGTATGATATTTTTGCCCGTAACTGCATTCAATCTAGCTCATTTCATTCATAAAAGGATGTGAATTATGGGCTGTTATGAATAGAGAGTGCAGAAATTAGAAATCAAATCCTGTCTGACTTTATTCTTGCCCTGCAATCTATGCAGATTAGACAGGGGCAATTTAGTCGCAGCTGCCATGCTCATTTTCCTGCCATTACACTGGAATGAAGTAAGACATTTCATTATTATTTAGAGCAGGAACGACGGCTAGGGGAAGTTGCTAAAAAAAATTTTTTGGCCTGACTTAGTACGGTCATTACTTCAAACATCTTAGTTTGAATCAATATCAGTAATGATTCATTCTTTTGATTAAGAGGCAACTCCATCTGTAGGTGTCAGGTAATTACCGCGATGACCTGTAATGAGAATATTTCACAAGACTCCCACTTCCACTTTTCCTTTCTATCTACTCTCTCCCTTTCGCTGCTGTAATTACCTCCTGTTCTGTTGAGAGCTGTCCACAGTTATCAGTCACTGACACTGGACTCGGGGCAGGGCTGCAGTGATGAGAGATGCAGGGCCCTACTGTACCTGATCTATCTGAGCGCCTCACAAACCTCATTAGACACATCAACTGATGCTGAGACAGGGGATCAGACAACAATCAGAATGATTTTAAAGGCCTTAAGGTGAAGGGAAAATTCACACGATCCCTTAAAACAACTTCCAAAGAGGGGTTTTCATAAAAAAATAAAATAAAATAAAAACTCAGACCCCCAACGGATGAACCCAGTTCTCTTTGCATTCACACTATTCCATTTCTAAAATGTGGTCTCAGATCTTATTTTGCATTATTATTTAAAAATGTATTTAATTTATTTGATGTCTTTGATGTCATTTATTTGATTTTTTTTTATTCTTTATAACAACAGCTATATAATAATAATAATAATACATTATTATTATTAACAAATTATTATTAAAAAATAATGAACCCAGTTCTTTTTGCATTCACAATATTCCTGGACTTAAAAGTGGGTTCAGATTTCATTTTGCTCTATTCTTCATTCACTGTATTGGTTTTTGAATCTCTGATTTAAAAAAAAAAAAAAAAAAAAAAAAAAAAAACGGCAGCAATACCACCTCGGTTTTTTTCTTACCAGTGCAAAAGCGACTCAAAATACTCCAGCAATTTTGGACATACAAAAAAGAGTTATTAAAAACTGTGGAATGTCTTCTTTTATTTGTGCACACTCACAGTAAAAACAAAATGCTTTTTGCAAAACAAAGAAAATTAACATGATGCGCGAGCTGCAGTCTTTTTCTCAATGAAGTCCATTCTGATAGTCCTCAGAAAATGAACTGTAACTTAACGAATACTAATCACACAAGCATGAGACATATATCTAAAGAAACATTGAAATGTAAGTCAAATAGAAAACAAATACTCTCTGTTTATGTAATCTGTTTGAAAATAGAGATGTCAGTCGTTTGCGAGTCATCTCATAATCCGCTAAATAATATTATTAAAATAAATTCTTATAAATAAATCAAACACATAATAATAGTAACTTAATATTTATAAATTATTATTATTAAAAACAAAATGCTCTGAGATCAGTTCAGTTTTTAATAAATTAATAAATCAAGTATATAATAATAAAAAATAATAAAGTAACTTAATATTTAACAAACCATTTATTACTATTATTATTTATTTATGATTTTTAATAATAATAATAATAATAATAACTTAATATTTAACTTATAAACCATTTATTACTATTATTATTATATTAAAAACAATGCTCTGAGATCAGTTTTTGCATTCACATTATTCCTGCATTTAAATGTGGGCTTAGATCTCATTTTGCTTCATTATTCTTTCACTGTTTTAGATTTATATTTTCTTTGTTCATTCATTCATTCATTAAATAATATTAATTATTATAAACAAATTATTATAAATAAATCACAAATACAAGATAATAAAAGTAACTTAATATTTCACTTATAGATTATTATTATTATTATTAAAATCATAATGCTCTGAGATCAGTTCACTTTAAAAGGGTCTGAGTGTATTCTCAGAAAAAAATGGTACAAAAGGTGTCACTGGGACGGTACCCTTTAAAAAGGTTCTAATATGTACCATTTAGGTACTAATATGTAGGTACAGGCGTACTTTTTGAAAGGATACTGCCACAGTGACAGCTTTTGTACCTTGTTTTCTGAGAGTGTAATTTGGAACGTTTACATAATAGCCAGATTCTTCACTGTCAAACTGCTGAAAAGAACCAGTGTGAAAAAAATATAATAATTATTATGATATATATATATATATATATATATATATATATATATATATATATATATATATATATATATATATATATATCATTTATAAGTATTTAATCTACCTCTAACAGCAACCCATAAGCATAAATAGATAAGGTGGCGTAGTATAATTTAATGTTTTTATTGCAGCATTGCCAGAGTGAACTTTAAGTATTTTTCCTTTCTTTTTCAAAATCTCAGCATGGAATGGTGAACATAAACATTTTATCTCTATCAAAAGGGAAACCTAAATGGGAAATGTCACACTTTTACTTACTCCAGATAAGATTTTTTTCTTTTTGGGTCTTTGCCATTTATCTGAGGCAATGAAACGGCTTTTAAATGTTTTTTTCTTTCTTTTTTTTCAAGTGGATGTCTTTCATGGATTTGAAATCAGACAGCAGGGTGGACTCATGGCGGGCCGAGTGACTTCACCTGCTAGTTAAGACAGGAACAGCTCTCACGCTGGGTCATGTGGGCTTTGTCAGGAAGACTGAGAGAGTTTCTTTGTGAAAAAAGAGTTTCATCTACTGCCTTTAAAGGTTTCTGAACTGCAGTTTGGCATTAAGGGGCGAAATGGCATTGCTAAAGTGCTCAGCTGTGCTATCAACTGTTCACGAGGGAAATGGATTTAGTTACATGTACACCAGAGCAACCTACACACATCAGTGTTACCATCATCATCATAAAGAGCTCCGAGGCCTTTGCAACATACCTGTCTGTGAACTTTAACAGCCTCCATATTGGATTTCAGCTTTGATGGAACCTCTTCAATTTGACTGAAGTTACAGGCAACCAGATTATCATGCCGACTCCTGTGCATGACAGAGAAATGAAACCAATAGGGCCATCAAATACATTGCTGAGGAGGAAAACACAGCTTTGTTAAAAGGATAGTTCACACAAAAATGAAAATGACCCTATGATTTACTCAACCTCAAGCCAACCAAGGTGTATATAACTTTCTTCTTTCAAACAAATACAATCAGAGATATATTTAAAAATATCCTTGCTCTTCCAAGCTTTATAATGGCAGTGATTGGGGGTCCGATTCTGAAGCCAAAAAAGCGCATCCACCCATCGTAAAAGTATTCCAAACGGCTCTGGGGGGTTAATAAAGGCCTTCTGGAGAGAGGTGATGGTTTTTATAAGAAAAATATCTATATTTAAGACTTTATAATCTAAAATAACTAGCTCCCGGTAGTGAATTTTCTGCACAAGAGTAACCCCTGAAATGATGTGACGCAGGATGTAGGGGTAGCGTAAGCTTAGACACCTCTCTTGATTTAAACAAATAGGGCTGTGCAACAAACTCAAGCTCCTCTTCTCTTATATCGAAATTCTCTGACATTTCTGTTTAAAATATCTTGTTTTAGACTTCTAATTCGTGACCGGTGTTTTGTTTTGCTCTATCCTCTGCGCTTCTGTGTTCATCACTACGTCATGCGTCAGGTCAGAGGATACTCTTCCATTGCAAATTGATGAGTACTGCCATCTGCCAGAAGCTAGTTATTATAGTTAATAAAGTTTTAAATTTGGATATTTTTAACAAAAATCCATTGCTTCACTTCAGAAGGCCTTTATTAACCTGCCGAAGCCACATTGAGTACTTTTACGATAGATGGATGGATGGATGGATGGATGGATGGATGGATGGATGGATGGATTGGATTGGATTGGATTGGATTGGATTGGATGGATGGATGGATGGATGGATGCACTTTTTTTACTTAAAAATCGAGCCCCCCATGTACTGCCATCATATAGCTTGGAAGATCCAGGATATTTTTAAATATATCTCACTTTTTTTTTTTGTCTGAAAGAAGATGAGTATCATACACCTAGGATGGCTTGAGGGTGAGTAAATCATGGGATAATTTTTATTTTGGTGTGAACTAATCCTTCAATAGGGACAAATAAAGCATTATTTGTCCCTGTTTAGGACAAGTAGACAAGATTGGAGGAAAATAGCTTCAGATATACCAAGCAAAAATTCAGGAATTTCGAGTGAGGACAAAAAATTTCCCAATGCAGATTTCACAGCAGTAAAATTGGTCATGACATGCGCTGACCAACAGAAAGCTGCTTGGTTTGAAAGTGACTTCTGTGTGTGCTGTGCTTCATGATTACTACACTAGACATTAGACAATGGACCTTTTTTGCCCATAAAATTTCGCTAACGTGAGTCCATCCAGAAGAGCCCATTACCCTTAAATGGCTTCAGCACTTCATTTAATGCAAGTTTCTGAGATTTTACTTTACATTTTTGTTGTCTACCAGGTGAAAATCGCATGTTTGATCACTTAGCAATCCATCAAGTTGTCTCAACAAACCACATTATTAAGTCCACAGAGCAAAAAATAAATAATATTACGCTCAAAATGTAATACAGGGTTCGTTTAAATCCCTAACCTTTAGTATGAGCAATAATAATAGTGATGCTCGCCTAAGCAAGCACTGCTAATAAACATGGACATGGAGATTTCATAAAAGGCCTAATAACACTGAAACAATGTTGGGCTTGAGAGTCTCAAAAAAATGTACTATCCATTAAAATGTTTTAAACATGACATCTCTTCTGTTGTCTCTGAATCTTTTGAAAGGAGTTGGCCGTCTAATTAATCGTCTACAGCACACTGAGCATAACATAACCTTCTCTTCCAGACTTCCAAACAGACCATTTTATGCTCAAATGATCTTGTACAGAGGAGGGCCGCATTAGCATGCAACTTTTTAAATACTTTTGTGGTTTATGAACGCCATCGTAAAGCTCTGCCTACATTGCCTATTAAAGTACTTCTAATCTTAATTCTCTTGTACTGAGTAACCCAAGTCTTTCATCTTATCTTAGTAAAGAGCAATGAACAGGAAGAGGACCATCATGCTTGAGTTGCATATTCATCTTTAATGAATTCCATATCCCCCACACAAACTTTATATCCTATTAGTGATAAAAAAACGAGAAGGAGGAAAAAAAGAAAGCCAAGATGCAACATGCCAATTATGAAGATTTTTTTTTTTTATTAAAGAACGAGATTCTGTTTGACAGTCCTCTTCAATAAATGTTATCTGGTCATTTTCATCAGACTGCATCTAATCAATTGATATTAAAGACCGTGGCTTGTATGGCCATGCAAAACAACAAGATCAACTAGAGCTTTTCTTAATAAAGATTGTAATAACACAGGCCTCGCCATGTCCCACAGTAATGAGACCCCATTTCCTTGCACACCAATTGCATGTCTAGAGAACAAAAAAAAAAGGAAAAGAAAAGAAATTAAAAGAAAAGATGGTAAAAAAGATGAAAAAAAACCCACTGTGCTTGTTTTTCAGACAAGAATTAGAAGACCTATATGCTGCTCCAAGCTTTCACCAGCCAAATATTTAATATCTGCAACATTTCTGCCAGACATATTTTTTTACCTATGTGAAGTTTCAGCTAATAAAGTCCTAATTGCACCTTCTCTGCTTTCTGTCTTTGGCATTCTGGAATGGGAAAGAGTTTGCATTAATTCTGATGTATTACAGCTGTACGTCTTAGGACAGCGAAGCATTTTGAGAGCCAAGTTAGTCATCGTCTTCCTGACTTTGCGTGCCAACCATTAATAAACAAAGTTGAGCCTGAAAGATCCCTCTGGTCTATCTTGTCAAATAGTTTTCTAATTGAAACCCTTTCTCCCATTGTGCAAAACTGATGTACAGTACTTCATGAGGGCAAAAAATAACTAGAACCAGAAAGAGACACAGGACATCTTTAGTGAGTAATCGCATACATAAGATTTTAATACATTTCTTAATTCCTTCTTAATTCATAAACATGGTCTGCAATATGTTTTCTATGTAAACAAAAATTATATATAGATGACCCCACAAAGTACGAAAGATACAGAATCTTTGACTTTGTGGACAAAATTTTTTATATGAGACTAAATGTTGACTCAATATACTATCGGCCTTCCCTACACTATGCCTAAACCTACCCATCACAGGAACCTATGTTTTAACATTCTTCAAACACATTTTTAAAATATGTTGAAACATTCTTTTATGTTGAAACATTCTTTTAACATATATATATATATAACATATATATATATATATATATATATATATATATATATATATATAAACATATATATATATATATATATATATATATATATATATATATATATATATATATATATATATATTCTAAGATTTTAATGTTTTTAAAAGAAGTTTTTTCACCAAGGCTACATTTATTTATAAAAATATAAAAACCATATATTGTGAAATATTATTACAATTTAAAATAACTGTTTTCTATTTGAATATATTTCACAAAGTAATTTATTCCTGTGATGGCAAAGCTGAATTTTCAGCATCATTACTCCAGTCTTCAGTGTCACATGATCCTTCAGAAATCATTCTAATATGCTGATCTGCTGCTCAAGAAACATTTAATGTGTACAACTGTACAAAATATTTGTGTACAATATTTTTTTCAGGATTATTTGATGAATAGAAAGTTCAAAAGAACAGTGTTTATCTGAAATCTAATCTTTTGTAACATTATAAATGTCTTTACTGCCACTTTTGATTGATTTAATGCATCCTTGCTGAATAAAAGTATTCATTTCTTTAATTTCTTTTCAAAAAAAAAAAAATAAAAATTCTTACTGACCCCAAACTTTTGAACGGTAGTGTATAATGCTACAGAAGCTTTGTATTTCAGATAAATGCTGTTCTTTTGAACTTTCTATTCATCAAGGAATCCTGAAAAAAAAGTACACAACTGTTTTCAACATTGAAAATAATCAGAAATGTTTATTGAGCAGCAAATCAGCATATTAGAATGATTTCTGAAGGATCATGTGACACTGAAGATTATTTTACACACACAGTTATTTTAAATTGTAATAATATTTCACAATATTACTGTTTTTTACTGTATTTTTAATTAAATAAATGTAGCCTTGGTGAGCAGACGAAACTTCTTTTAAAAACATTAAAAATCTTAGTGGTTCCAAACATTTGGACTGTACTGTATATATATATATATATAGGCCAAACTGCCTATACTACTTCTGAATAGGATGTCTACTTCAAATATATGAAAATATGGAAATATATGGTTCAGATTACTCAAATAAATGGAGGCGCCCTTAAATGGTAGGATATGGAGCTTGGGTGTCATCTAGTAAAAAAGTTTGGTACTGCGCCCAAACAAAATCTTACTGAAAGCTCATTTTTTAAAAATATTTCAACCTAAAATTTGGAATGTTGACATTTTTGGCTTTTATTTTCTTGCGGTTTAAGAGTAAAACATGCTTTGTAATATATAAACAATTATATTTTTACATTTTCATAAATTTAAACTTCTATAACTTTTTTTTTTATTTCACTTTCATAATTTATTTCACTTCTACAATAATCTGACAAGTGTCTTCTTTAAAACAAGACCAACCTTAGGTCTATATTCCAAAGCTTTTACAATTACAACCATTTATGTTTGGATAGTGCATTTTCATGTCTATGCGTAAAAAGGGTGTGACAGTTATTTAAACCTGTTTTTCTCAAAATTCCGTTCCTGGAAATCAGAGCGATCAGCCGACTTCAGATAACCATAACTTTTGTTACAGACAAGCTATGAAAGAAGAACAGAATAAACAGATAAAAACAGATTTGGAAAGGGCTGAAAAATATGAGCCATATTTTTGGGTGAAAGGAAAAGCCACTACTCTTTAAACACAAAAATCTCAGAAGGCATTCAAATTAAAGGCAAAAATTCACTAGACTTATGCAAACCATGTTTATTCAAGATATAAAACACTATATTTGACACTTCTCATCTGGGATGATCGCTCATCCTGACCGAAGCCACTAAACCTCACCACGTGCCTCTCCATTTCCAAATCCCAATCAGGGGCCCTGTAATTTCACTAATTAGCCTGTGATCTGTTGACAACTTGACTGGATTATGAGGCGGCTGATGCTTTCTGGTGTCTGAGCGTCTGGTGTTGTGTTTGGAGTAATCCACGCTTGTAATCGTTTTCCGTTTGCTAATTAAGAGCAGATAATTGCGGCTTGATTTAACAGCATTTTGCTGACTGTTGACAAATTGTTGCAGGCGTGTGCTGGTGGAGGCAGCTGTTAGGGGAAGGCGGAAGACGAGATGAGCTTTCATACACAGCCGTCTGTGTCGGAACGGTTCCCTAACACATGCTGTCACTCTAATCAGCGACTATTAAACTTCAGCTAGGTTTCACGATTTGCAAATAACATTACGGGATGTAGCAATTTGTCCATTTCAACACATTCATGAAGGATATTTTTCAACAAGGCCTTTGCATGACTTCTACATATGTTGAGGTGACATTATATGACGTTGTATTTGCATGATTCTATTATTTGTGCTGTAATTGTTTTGTTTTCCAAGAATTCTCAATACAAAACAATACAGTGTAGCAAAGCGTAATTTCGGAGTGTACCAGCTGCCCTTGTTTTGAACAAGCCAGCTGAGACTGCTTAGAGATGACCACAACATATACGGTCAGATCTGGACGCCCCTGAGTGTCTCATCCATAATGCATTGGCTCCAATAAAGGTGCCGATTAGAGGCTAATTTTAGCAGCTAATTCAGGCGGTACTCAAATATAGGAATTTTCATTTGCATAGATATAAAAAATGAATGAACCACTGGATATATAGTCTGACAACAGGACAAGCCTTAAAGACATCTAATAACAACCTCACGTCACGCTACCTCCCTTCCCAGTGCTCTTATGGAAGTGGCAGGATTGAGATTTTAAAATTGCATAATGATATTATACTGATATATGAGTCCAGGACTGACACCCATGCAAATAATGTGACTTATCTCAGCTCACATATACACACGCATACAAGCTGTATTTGAACCACAAGTAATGAAAAAGAAAATTTAGGCAGGCGTTTCCTTCAACTGCCCTTATCGGCTCAATTTAGATTATTATATTCGCTTTTATCCACATAGGATCGACAGATTTATATGAATACCGTATCGGCAATTATTAAAATAGACAAGGGAACTATTCATCTTGCCGTCAAACTCCATCATTAAACTGACTGACAGCCGGGCGCTGCATCTGAAGCCAATCAGAGGCAACGCAAACGAGTGGGGTATGAACACAAACCCAGGTGGGTCATTAAACATGCACAGAGGGCAGTTCATGAGTCCTAATGAGGGGTCAGGCTTTAGGTGGGTCACGGCTGGAGGCAGGTTTTCTATCTCATCACATCACTCCTTTTAATCTTCTATTCTCTTAATGAAACTAATAGACGAGCTGTCGTTGATTAATGATGCTCGACAGAGGCTGGGAAGTATTAGTTTGGAATTTTATCGGCCTTTATTTCCTCTGGAGCTACGGCTGTTCATTATTTATGAATGTGACTTCTTTTTTTGATGGACAGATGGGGTTGCAAAGCCTGTGATGAGGCTTTAAAGGGACAGTCCAGCTAAAAATTATAAAGCATAAAATAAATAACATCAAAAATAGTGTTTTTTTGTCCTAACATTGAAATATGTATGGACAATAAGACTGCCTCCTAATAGTCAACTAACCGTTAGTTGACGAGAAGAGGTTTAGTTAACCAAAATTTTATTAGTCGCAGGGAAAAAAAATACACAGGAAGTGGCAAAGTCACGCGGTCTGTGACGGACAGATCATTAACAGCTGGTCTATGTGGTAATTAAAGTACATCGGGCAAGACATCCAAACACTCACCTATCATTCATCGACTTCAAATATGGCTTATCATATGAAACATGTAAATAGTAGCAACTTTACCTGGTTGCTCACTTTAACGTTAACCTAGAAAAATGTAAGCTATTCAAGTGTTTGTGCGGAGTGCGAAAGCTGAATAGTAGCGCGCTTACCGCATGACAGCTAACATGGAAGCGCCGGCGTGATCACTTGCACTTAAAATACTTACCAAAGTCATTTTTGGTCATACAGATAAGAGTAATACATGTTTTGAATCTGTGAAGAGTCTACTTTTATTCGTGTGCACTCACAGTAACATCAAAACGTTGTGCTTTCGTAAAGTACTGAAAGCAAACAGGGTGTGCTTTCTGCCATCTCTCTCTGTGAACGTGAGCGCACGAAAAAATCTGTATGAAACATGCATATAGGTGCGTTCACTACTGCGTAGCATCTTCAACTATCTATCTATCTATCTATCTATCTATCTATCTATCTATCTATCTATCTATCTATCATCTTCAACTATCTATCTATCTATCTATCTATCTATCTATCTATCCATCCATCCATCCATCCATCCATCCATCCATCCATGATCATTAATCTTGACCGAAGCCTAAACCTCACCACAGTCATACAGGTTTGAAATGACATCTTTAAACTATCCCTTTAAAGAAGGAGAGAGGTCAGGCTGAATAATTACCTGAAACTGAAGGAATGAGTGAAGTGTTTTACGTACATGCATTGATGTAAAGTGCATACGTGACCAAAGTCTATGTGTCAGAATTGGGTACTCACTCGTCCACCTCCAGACGACCTCATAGCTGATTAAGAAGTGGTTGCTGATTAGAAGAGTGACTGTGGATGGCCTGAGTGATAGAGCAAGCAAAGAAAGAGAAGTTCATTAACTCTTGGTGCATTAACAGTGATGAAATGCAATACAAGCCTCATGAATCCTCCCAGCCAATCAGAGCAGGCGAAGAACAGTGAAGGCGAAATGAAGGATGGCCTAGTAGAGGGCAGCACTGTGACCTTGCGGCTCATTAACTCTTTTGCATATGCACACAGGAACCGGGGGAGTGCTGTAACATGGGGTGAGATGTAACACAATCAGTTTAACCAATTATACACGAGCTACAGGGTGAAATGACTAACGTATGTGACACACCACCTTCTTGATGTGACAGCAGACGATGTAAAACTGCAAAGGCAAAATTTACTGATATCATCTGGATGCGTGTGGCAATGTAAACATATTTACTGAATGTCGAGACATTCACCTGATAACAACTGTGAGAAAAATATAGCAGCTTTTCAAGTTTGCTGGCATATCTCAAAGCAAACATATATAGCTTAGGATTTAAAAAATGAAATGAAAAAATATATCAGCAACAGATACAGTTAAGAGATCAGACAGAGATCAGATCCCCCCCACATTTAATGTTGTTATAAGTGAAGTCAGTGCTGACAGAGCTGGTGACAGATTACTTTTACCTTTAACCATGACTGCTTGGCCTCCTTCTCATCTGGCTGAGCTCTAAGGGTCCTCGGTGCCTCCTCCAAGGCATCTCAGCTTGCCTGCAGAAGACTGTCGCAGAGAAAACACACACACACACACACACACACACACACAGAGAGAGAGAGAGAGAATACTTGCTACAGATTTCTAAATGGGGAAATAAATATATACAAAGATAATTAGTGACAATTAATATAAGATCATTAGATAATTCATTTGAAGCTTTACAAATCTTTTGTTTCGAATCAGTGGTTCGGAGCATGCCAAAGTCACGTGATTTCAGTAAACAAGGCTTTGTTATGTCATAAGTGTTTCGAAACGTTTCGAAACTTTAATCGTTAACGTGACTTTGGCAGTTTGATACATACAAAAAGTATTCTGGTCCCACTTTATATTAAGTGGCCTTAACTACTATGTACTTACATCAAAAAATAAGTACAATGTACTTATTGGGTTCATACTGAATTGCAAAACACTTTTGTTGCTATTGAGGTGTGATACGGGTAAGGTTAGGGAAAGCTTTGGTGGTATGGGTAGGTTTAAGGGTAGGGGTTAGGTGTAAGGGATGGGTCAACAGTGTAATTATAAATGTAATTATAGAATTTAATTACAGATGTAATTACATGCAGGTGTTTTTAAAATATAAGTACAATGTAAAAACATGTACGTACACAATAAGTGCATTGTATCAAATGATTAATTTAAATGTAAGTACATAGTAGTTAAGGCCACTTAATATAAAGTGGGTCCAGTATTCTTGTCGCTTCATAACATTAAGGTTGAACCACTGTAGTCAAATGAACTGTTTAAATATGGCCATTTGAAAGTGTTAATTATCTCGCCATCGGATTTCATCAAAAATATCTTAATTTGTGTTCCGAAGATGAACGAATGAGGGTGAGTAATTAATGACAGAATTTTCATTTTTGGGTGAACTAACCCTTTAAACGTTCATCATATAAAGCGATTGAGTCTCTTCAGAAAATTTGGACCAAACCACTCAATTCATATGGATTAGTTTTACGATCTCTTTATGAACTTTTTGAAGCTTCAAAGTTCCAGTTGCAAAGGATGGATAGAAATCCCTCAAATTTCATCAAAAAGATCTTCATTTGTGTTCTGAAGATGAATGAGAGTCTTGTAACGACATGAAGGTGAATAATTAATGACAGAATTTTCATTTTTTGGTGAACTAACCCTTTAAAACCTTTTTTTATTTTTTTATTAGTTCACATAGTGACTGTATTCTTCCAATTAACCCTCAGTCCGTCCGGGCAGGAATATTTATACAGCTGTTCATAATGATCATTAGCAAAGCACACAATGAAAATCTCAATACATCCTACAAGTAAATTACTCTACGCATCAACAGTCTGATTCTTACAAATGACTGCCTTCCGCTTCCACTATCCAGACACCATGGCTGCTGCCTACAGTGAGGTGGGACATGTCTCAGCTGTTTTAGCTGATGATCTGATGTGACAGTCTCATGATGGTCTTAGTCACTAATGGGAGCCAACATTCCTCAGCATCTCCACCCACACTCAAACAGGGCTTCCTAGAAACTCCCGACAAGCTTAATAAAACATCAATAGTGCCAAACACATTGTATAGCGAATCAATCCGAAGCATCAGCCGGGCTGCAGCCTGACAGGCAAGATGTGATGGCACAAAAACTCCCTGCGCTCCTCCAGTCTCACTGTAGGGACCACGGGACGCTGCGGCCTGACACCAGAACTCATCACGTGGCTTTGATCACACGGAGGGAACCACGCGACGTGTCGCAGCTGCGCGACGAAACGCTGCATCTGTCAGATGTTGCTGACAGTCCCGCCCCGCACACTCAGTACAGAGAGGTACTGATCTCTATAAGTGGTGACTGAGAGGTACGCTTACTGACGGATGAAGGTGACCCAGTTTGTAAGGAGAACTATTAGCATAGTTTTTTTGTAGCGCTGGGAGAGAACAATGTAACTTTTGATAAACAAGTGGGGAATTGAGGACAGCATCTGAACTTTGTGTCAGAAATTTGTTCCTCATATGTACAGTTAGAGCTTCTGAATCTTTCACACCGTAGATTTCTCTGGCCTACTAAACTGTAAGATTAGCATCTACTGTATATCTAGAAAGCCAAATTAGCCATCTAGTATGGTACAGGGCAACTTATATCAAAAGGAAGGTCTGTTCACTCGGCGGCCATATTTGCAACGCTATTTCGGACATCCAAGACCAAGTCCTAGAGTATCTACTTGAATGGGGAAATCCTAAAAATCTTGCAGAACTCACAATTAGATAACAGCAACAAAATCTGACATGAACTGTCCCACAAATGTTGTTTCTTATGCTCAAATAGCATTTTAAAAAAAGCTTATTTTTCAGGCTAGACCAGTCAGTGTGCATGTGCAGTCCTAAGCACATGTCTCAGAACATTGCGACGTCAAAATCGTGTTACACTGTGGTCTATGGATCTGCCTGAACTGTACATACTGAGTAGACTCACTCCCTCTGTCAAAATCAAGGGGTCAAATAAACTTCAAATAAATAAATTTCACTCGCCCACTTGATGAAGTTGAATGCACTTCAAAATGGCGACGGGGATTCCCCCAAGAGGAAGTGATTAGGGAAGTTTGCGAGTGTATGCCTAAATGTGGAGTTAAATAGTTTATGAGTTTATGCACCTTTGTTGTATATCTAAAGACTTAAAAATGCTGTACATTTTTGTAACAATAATTTTCTCAGTTTAATATGCTTAGTAAACAATCCATAAACCAGTTTGCATCAGTGTTGTTTTTGTTAACTAACCAACTTAAACTAAATTAAATTTCAGTTTCTAAAATTAAACTAAAGCTTAAATAAAATAAAATATAAGTATTAGATGAAATCTTAAAATTTAAATTTAAATTGAAATAAATAAATTGAATTACTAAAATTACTAAAACTTAAATGAAAATAAAAGCTAAACAAAAACAATAACGACAACAGCACATAATTACTAAATCTAAAATTAAAAAGAAAAATATAAAAAAAGTTAATTCAAAATATTAATACATACTATAATAATATAAATTTTAATACAAATAACACTTGTTTACACAAAGGGGCTGAAATCACACAATTTTTCATTTGATCAGGAACATTATGTTCATTATCTTATCAATTAAATGAATATTTAGGAATCTTATGGTGCTTTTTTCCCCTTATTTTGGAGCATTCGTTATATGGAAAAGAGTGGCCAGTGCATTGTTCAACATTTCTCCTTTTGCGCTTCACAGAAAGTAATATAGGTTTCTAATAGAATGAGGGTGAGTAAATGATGAAATAATTTTCTCTTTTAATTGAGGCACAGAACATAGATTCTAACTACAGTGATGACATCACAAAAATGAAGAAAACAAGACATAGAGGTGGGTTACAGAATGGAGCAATAACATCTGTGCTATCATTAAACAAAGCTGGGGCAAATGAAAAACCCATCAACCATCTGGAGGACAAAGAAAAATCGTATAATTGTTCAGACTTACGAAAAACTAAAGCCAGAGTGCTTCAGTTGGCCGTTGACTCCAGTTTCAGACAGCAAAACTAGATCCAGAAAACGTAAATTCCAGAAAGCATGACATCTACCTCTCTCTCCAAAGTTTAGGCCTCATCTGTTACAAATTATTCCCATCTATGGTGAGGAAAGAGGGGGAAAAGTTAAATGCATTAGAGATGGAACTTTTATATAACATGATTTGCAGTGGCTACGCTCAAACTACTAATTCCTCCAATACACTTAATGGAAAAGAAGAGCTATTCATTTCCTCACAAACACGTCCATTAGGAGCAGAGATGGCTGGCTTAGGAATCTGTGTTGATGTGCTGCTCTTTACAGCATGTAAAAGAGAAGCTGAACTGATTGGCAGGGCATGCATACATGCATTCTCTCTCTCGCTCGCTCTATCCTCTATTCTCTGGGGTCAAATTATCTTTTGGAGCTGTGCCAGCTGTCCTTGTTGAAATGGCAGAGGAAAGTGGACATGTTCTTGTCTGAAACCAGCTCCAGATAAAGTGATTATGTCTTACATTATGCCACACTGGGATTTCTTCATCATGCAAAGTAGCAGGGAAAAGAAAAACGAAGGAATGAAACATAAGCAAGAATTAAAATGAGAGTGAGATAAATGGTTACAGTGCTATCAGCCATCTTGTAGCATTTTATATCATCCATCTGGACTCAGTCACAAGTCACCAGCCATTTCAGCAGATGGGTTATTATAATGATCTGAAAAGATGCACACAGAAGCGGTATGCCAATTCAAATTGAGAGGGAACATACCACCTCACATTTATAAGCTGGAATGCAACTCAATAAAAAAAAAAAAAAAAAAAAAATCAAAGAAAAATAATTTTATACATTTTAATTTAAATTATTTCAGTACATGAAAATGAGAAATAAAATTGTTTGAAAATTGTTTTTTTTTATTTCAGTTAATGTTTATTTTATATAAGTAATGATAAATATAATAAAGTAATAACCCTGCATGTGGCATCTGTCAGAACACACAGCTTTAAAACATTAATTCGCATGCTGATAAGACCTGTTCTTCACAAATAAGGAAAGAAAACATCCTAACTAATGCTTTATGGGTTACAAGTGTTCATTTATTACTCAAATGAAGTTGCAAATAAATACATTGGACTTGGGATGACATGATAGATGGGCGTGTTCTCAGTAATTTCCTTTCATCTCATTGGATCAGACTGGAGAGAAAAGAAATCTATTTCAATAAAGACATAATCTTATTTTAAATAAATATGAGATCAATTCCCCAATATCAAATTTGGGGATGAAAACTGAAGCAGTAATGGGGCGACCGCGACAATGGGCTGAGAGATGGAATTGGGAATTGGATGGAAAAATAGAGGCATTATTCATAATACGTTCATCTTCCAGTGCAAGCAGACTAGCTTCATCTTTCTCATCTCTCTTTCTTCTTTCTACAGTTCTTCACTCTTATAATGGCCATTCTGCATCCTCGTTTCCCAGCTAACAGCACAGATCACATCAGAGCCGTCCATTCATTTGGTGCAGTGTGAAGAGAGCTAAGGGTGCGGAGAGCGAGCCAGAACGAGAAGCTCTAACGCTTACACGGGTTCCATGCGTGCTTTGTGTCAGATTCCTTGACCATCTAAATGAGGAGTGCAGAATAGTATCGCTTCAACATACAGCTAACAAACCACTTGGCTTTCAGGCCTTTTGATTTTGTTTGAAAGCGGGAGACAATCCTCAGCCAAATTGACAAGATGGTGCGAGGCCAAGAAAGCAGTGAATGAACAGCCCTCAACGAACACCATTAGCCAACCAGAGAGCACCTCAAACTTCTATAGAGTCTTCAGCTTGTCCAGCGAGTGACTGCTTGGATTCATTAACAGGAAGCTGTAAACTGATTGGAGCAATGTTATGTCTCCTGCTCAAGTGTATCTATGTGAGAAGGTGAAGGCGACTTGAAAGAACCTCTGACAATGAATAACGCCGAGAGCTGTTTAGGATAAACTAAGCAGAAACTGATAAATAGATGTTTTCTTTGTCAGTGCAGGTGGTGTTCAAAATCTTGTTCTGTCCTTTGATCCATCCAGCTGGCCTCTTACCAGCAGATCTGATGAACAGCACAAAATAGCAAAGATGAATGTTCGAAAAAAAATTGAAAATGTTAAGTATCCATTCATAATGTTTTCTATAGAATAGACTGCAAATGAAAAATAAATTATTTAAAAGGGTTAGGGTTAGCATTTAAAAAATGAACACTGGACAATGCATTGCAAGCTCGCATTCGTCCTGTAGTAATCCTCTGAGGAAAATAATTTCTTAACGAGTTTTTAATTAGTCTTCGAATTAGTAAAAATATCTAAAAATGCTTATAAGAATAAGAAATTAAAGTCCTCATGCAATCAAAATTGAAGTTTTTTGGCTTTTAGTATGAATATGTTATAAGCTAGTGTGCTCCAAAACAATGACAAAATTCGCATTTAAAAGTTATCTCATTTCTGCCAATATGGATTAATGATTTTGATGACATCACACTGCATTTCAGCTTCTAAATGTGCTTTCTTTGGGGCACATGAAGTCTGGTTTCACATTAGTGTCACGCGAACCACCGCAGTGCGCACACAGTCTGCTCCAGAGACGCGATAGCACAGGGTGGATCATATGCACAAGTCGGCACAGACCGCAAAAATTATAGGACTCATTTGAATTCTGCACAGAATGCTACATTTTAAAGTGATATGGAGAAGATTTGGAGGAGAAACGGTAAGAGATTAGGAGAAAACTGCTGCTCAGCGGCTCTGGGGTGCGTTTCCCAAATCCAACTACGGTCGCAAGTTCCGTCGTGAGTTCAATGGAACTTGCGACAAAACTTGGCTAATGATGCTTTTGGGAAACGTACCCCTTGCCAAGCTGTGATATATAAACAAAATGCTATTGACTATTTAAAAAAAAGAGGAGTAATCCTGTGTGTTTCAAGGCACTTCAATGGGCCTTTAAAGGATTAGTTCACTTTCAAATGAAAATTACCCAAAGCTTTACTCACCCTCAAGCCATCCTCTGTGTATGACTTTCTTCATTCTGATGAACACAATCGGAGATATATTAATAAATATCCTAACGCATTCAAGCTTTATAATGGCAGTGAGCGGGATCAATGAGTATGAGCAGAAGAAAGTGTCTCCATTCACATCCATCCATCATCCATCCATCATCCAAACATACTCCACACGGCTCCTGGAGGGTTAGTAAAGGCCTTCTGAAGCAAATATCCATATTTAACCAGTTATGAAGTAAAATATCTAGCTTCCACCAGACTGCCTTCCGTATTCTACTTACGAATAAAGTGTAAAACTCTCAAAGTTCAAAAAGCTTATGCTACATCCTACGCCTTCCCTATATAACTTACGGAAAATACTTAACTGATGTGATGCCAGTTTACACTTTCTTCGTAACTTGAATATGAAGGCGGTCTAGCGGAAGCTAGATATTTTACTTCATTACTTGTTAAATATGTTTTGTTTTTTTTACACAGATGCATCGCTTTGCTTCAGAAGGCCTTTATTAACCCCCCGGAGCTGTGTTTATGATGGATGGATGTGGATGGAGACATTTTCTTCAGTTCATACTCGTTGATCCCACTCACTGCCATTATAAAACTCGGATGCGTCAGGATATTTATTAATATTTCTCAGATTGTGTTCACCAGAAAGAAGAAAGTCATATACACCTAGAATGGCTTGAGGGTGAGTAAAGCTTGGGGTAATTTTCATTTGAAAGTGAACTAATCCTTCAAGATCTTTTAAAAGATTCTATGTTGAATATTATTGTATTTTGCCATACTGCACTGGTAGATTTTTGTTTTTAACTCATTCTTACTTAAAACAAGTACAAAATACACTCATATTAAAGTCACATTATTTGAAACCCTATGCAATTTTGAGGCAGAACATTAGCAAAACATCTGCAATCTTTTGCGGGTAAATTGTCAACAGTGTAGTGATGGATGAAGAACCACGTACTCAGAAGTCACTTCCAAACCAAGCAGCTTATATTGGTCTACGCAGCAAATTCATATGTTCATAGATCAAAACGAACTTTGAATCCGCTGCAAAATCTGCTTGATATTTTTACTGGAAACTTAGACAAAAATACTCATTAAAAATAGATTGTTTTGCAGTGTGGCAACAGAGGTACCCCCCAAAGTCTGTGCCAGGTAGCGTACTATTAACATATCAAGTTTCACTTACTTGCTCAAAAACATTCTCTTTAAAATGTTGCTCTATCATTACAATAGTTGACCTGAAAAAAAAAATTACAAAAAAAGTTTGTTACAGTCCTCCAGGTGGCCACGCTGAGAACATAATTTGTATATGCGTAGCATTATGAATTGTGGTCTGACACATTTTGGAACGCAATGGCACAGAATTACGCTTGCATAGCTAAACACAAACTGACTAAATGCTTCTATTTCGGGTTTCGCTGCAGACTCAGCAAAACGAGCTGTGAGAGTGTCGAGAGACTTGAAACTTCACAGAATCTCCAAAACAAACTCTGACAACTCTCAAACATAAGCAATGCACTTTGTATTTATACGAAAGGCAGATGTAGAAGCTTGTTCCATGTGTTAAATGCTCAGATTTGACTTGCTGGGTTCTGCAGTTCAGCTTGAGGTGTCAACAAGGGCCTTTCACCGCATTCATATTCCTTTGCTCTAAATCATATTACTGCAAAGGCAAACATGGAAGACAAGGTCATTGTGGATTATGTTGGATTTGAAAGGCAGAACTATGATATGAAGCAGTTGTTTCAGTATCGGCGACGTCATTCGATTTTGAACAACATGGCGCAAATGGAACTCAATAAGCGTGTGTGAATGTTGTGGAGTTTAAACCCCAGGAAGGTAATCGTGGGCGATAAAGCATTACTAAACAGCATGTAACAACAATGATCGAGACTCGATGGCTTTCATCAGAGCTGATTGTATCATGATTGGCCTTAAATTGCAAATCAAACACTTTAGTTGTAATCAGAGCAAGAAAAAGATACAAAGGGAAACAAAGCATAGCAAATGTTGCCTTCTCAGACTTGGAAAACGAGAACGGAAAGTAAGGTTGACCTCTAAAGATAGCCTGCCCTGCTATTCAAAAAGGCTGCATGGGGATTCATGGGGGCTTTGATATTTGTCTTTTGACATTTCTTAATTAACTAGCCAAATTAATATAATTCTTTATTATTCAAACAAACCACAAAATGTGGGTGGTCCAGGAAGGTTGTCGTGCCACCGAGCCGCACATCATTAGGCAATAACCCTTCAGTGAGCATTACCTCAGACATCACCATAAAAAGCCATTGTTCGCCATTCAAAAGTGATATGAAATATGCGCTGAGTTTTATGAAGCTCATTTGCAATGAGGTCTTGTCGATGTGCTTGGAGGGCAAACGTGTTTAATATGAACGGTAATAGCAGCCAGGGGAGGGCTGAGAGAAATGGGGGAAAAGAAGGAAACGGAGAGAAAAAAAATTAAAAGAAACTTGAACGAGCAAGTTAACTACAGTATACTACATGAGTAAAAGGGCAAGGACGATGGTTTTTGTGACAGCACTCAAGCAGAAAAGCCTTTGTTGCTCAATAATCAAGCAGTGTACATTTACTTACATTTTAGGCAGTATAGCTTGTTTGCACGTCGTCACAGGGTGGCGTGAAATGCAGATGGAGGGCAGGAAGGGATTTTCTACATAGGAAAGCACTATGAAATGCATATGTTTTGCTTCATCTATGGTTGCTCTAAATGATTAAGGGGGGGGGGGGGGGGGTGCAATGCAAGAAATTGACTGAAAAATGCAGAAAAAAGTGGCTTATAATCCTTCGTCTGCAGTCGGGAGTGTGTGCAGTGACCACTTTGTCAAAACTTAATACAACTTGCATATGCAACCACAAACAAAAAAGTAGTATGCCTCCATAGATTTGTATGCTTTCATTTGTTTTATGAAATAGAAGGATGTCCATGCCCAGTTAAATAAAGCACCTTAAGTGTAATTTTCCTTAGTATAACATGTTTTGGAAAACTCACCTTAAAGGGATAGTTCACCCAAAAATGAAAATTTGATGTTTATCTGCGCATCCAAGATGTAGGTGTCTTTGTTTCTTCAGTAGAACACAAATGATGATTTTTAACTGCAACCGCTGCGTCTGTCAGTGGTATAATGCAAGTCAGCGGGAACTTGGACTATAAGAGTAAATAAAACACGACAGACAAATCCAAATTAAACCCTGCGGCTCGTGGCGACACATTGATGTCTTAAGACACGAAACGATCGGTTTGTCATTCATCACTCGATTCGTGAGGTCTGATTGCGCTCTGACAACGGCAGTGATGTCTTGCGCATATACTTCAATGAGCACCAGACATCACTGCCGCTGTCAGAGCGCGATCAGACCAAACGAATCGAGTGATGAATGCAGTTGGACATAGTGGTGTATTAGAGGTAAAAAATGATATAAATACTGTTCAGTTTCTCGCACAAACCGATCGTTTCGTGTCTAAGGACATCAATGTGTCATCACGAGCCGCAGGGTTTAATTTGGATTTGTCTGTCTTGTTTTAATTACTCTTATAGTCCAAGTTCCCGCTGACTTGCATTATACCACTGACTGACGGCAGCGGTTGGAGTTAAAAATCATCAATTGTGTTCTACTGAAGAAACAAAGACACCTACATCTTGGATGCGCTGGGGGTAAGCAGATAAACATCAAATTTTCATTTTTGGGTGAACTATCCCTTTAAGTGTTACATGCAGTGAGCAGGTTCAATCCAAGTCTTCTTATGAGACATGATCGGCTGCTTTACACTGCGTTCCAAATTATTATGCAGGTGACATATCAGTAAGATTTCAGTACAATAAACATTCATATTTTAGTTTTTCTAATAAAATGTTTGTTTGTTTATTTATCCATGTCTTTTTAGATAACTGGTATCATCTCAGACAAAATAATTTGCCAGGTCTATGGAAACCCTACTTAAAGGTTGTTCCACATTACTAAGCAAGTCACAGTTCTCATGCAATATAGGGAGGAAGAAAGATCTTTCTGAAGATGAAAAGCATGAAATAGTGCAATGTTGTGCAAAAGGCATGAAAACAACTAATATTGTGTGAAAACTGAATGGATATTAAGGCTTATTAAGGAAAGTTCCTGTCAAAAAACTTAATTGCATTAAAAGGGCAGCTATAAAACAGCCAGTGTTGAGCTGCAAACAGGTATTTGAAGCTGTTGGTGTTTCTAGAGTCTCAAGAAGCTCTCCATGCAGGCAGTTGTGCGCAAAGATGCATTTTAGCCACTCCAAACCAAACCTCACAAAGAGAAACATTTACAGTGGGTTTAGAAATACATGAAGACTCATTTTTAAATAGTTTTATTCACAGGCTAATGCCGTACTACAATAGATGGTCTAAACGGATGGATTTCTGGATGGTTGGTGAATGGCCACCACGTTCCAACAAGACTGCGACGTCAGCAAGGAGCTGGTGGGTGATGATTTGGGCTGGAATATTGGGAAGTGAGATGGAAGGTCCCTTTAGGGTCTCTGAGGGTATTAAAATGACTTTTGCAAGATATGTAGAGTTCATAGCTGGCCATTTTCAGCTATGGTATAAAAAGGAGTATAGTGCCTTCTGAAATACAATGGACTATGCACCCATGCTGCAAAAAAAAACACCACAGCAATAAAACTGTTTGAAAATGTATTTCTACACCCACTGTAAATGTTTCTCTTTGTGAGGTTTGGTTTGGAGTGGCTAAAATGCATCTTTACGCACAACTGCCAGCCTGCATGGAGAGCTTCTTGAGACTCCAGAGACACCAGCAGCTTCAAATACCTTTTTTTTTTATAGCTGCCCTTTTAATATAATTATTTTTTTTGACAGGAACTTTTATTAATAAGCCTTTATCTGACTGAGTTCTGCTGTGCTCTAAATCACTCACAAATCTTATGATAATTTAATAATCTCCATTCAGTTTTCACACAATATTAGTTGTTTTCATGCCTTTTGCACAACATTGCACCATTTCATGCTTTTCATATTCAGAAAGGTCTTTCTTCCTCCCTATATTGCATGAGAACTGTGACTTGCTTAATAATGTGAAACAACCTCTAAGTAGGGTTTCCATAGACCTGGCAAATTATTTTGCCGAGATTGATACCAGTTATCTAAAAAGACATGGATAAATAAACAAACAAACATTTTCTTAGAAAAACTAAAATCTGAATGTTTATTGTACTGAAATCTTACTGATAAGTCACCTGCATAATAATTTGGAATGCAGTGTATATGATAAACATTTTAATTTAAGCATTTATTCACATAAACATTGATCTCATACAATGCATACCCTATCTGTATTAACAAATAACGTGTCCATTGCAACAATAGATTTTTATAACGGCAAAACTTGGGTTGCTGTCGTGAAACATTTAGTGGTTTCCCTTTGAAAACTGTTTAAGGGATTATATCCAAGACTTTATATGTTATACTATAGACATATAATTTAGACATTCCCATATTTATATAGAAATTCCCATAGGTAAGGGGAAATCAAGTTTTTCCCTTAATTATGAGACTTAAGAAGTTCAGTTTTGAAATCTGGCAAATATTCCAATTCAGTAGAAAAATCGCTCCTCTTTATAACGTAAGGATCACGTCCAACATATATTGTGATTTTGTTTAAACCTCTCTTGTAATAGTGTCTAAACCAGTACCCTCCATCTGAATTTCGTGCTTCATCAGAATCACGTGATTGCAAACAAGCTATTGCCAGTTACTTCTTCTAGCTTTGCTCCCCCCATTGAAAGTAGTTCCAAAAGGCAAATTCACACCACAGTGTGAGTCTAAATCCATTTGGCATCTGTCAGAGCTTGTTTTTGCGTATGAACATGTTGAATCAGCGTTGAATGTCTGAGAAATGACGTGCTGTAATTTGGTGACTGTACTAAATGTGAATTGGCCTGAAAAACACAGCCAAAACAAAAGAATCAGTGTTTCGTTTAATTCAGTGACTCGCTCATAAAGATAATTCTGCACCACCTGTAGGCATAAATTATGTCATTTGTGGAAAGTGTCACAGTATAAAATCCACACTATTATTTAACAGACTTGTCAGCCTATCTGGAACATGCAAAAACAGAGCGGAGAGATAGGTTTTGAGGAATAATGATAAGATTTAAGTTAGTTGTACTTAATTTTAGACGCTGTTCAAACTAAATAATTGCGTTAAGACCTTCTGCAGTGGGCGGGATTGACACAAACGTGAGCTAAAGCCATTGGCTAGTACTCACCTTTTGACTTCAGCAAATCACTTTGGGTGAGTGCAGACAGCGTGATAAATATTCATGAGCCCAATAGCTTGCCAGTTATCTACCTGAGGGGAGACAGATGTAATGAGATGCATTGGAACTCGTCTTTGACTATAAGATGATTTTGTCAAATAAATAAAATACTTTACATCTAAATACCTTTTAGCGTATTGCTAATCTATTTTTTCCAAAGAAACACTGAATGACTATGCAATAATGTCTCAAGCATCACCAGCCCAACTGTTGGTTCTGTTTTATATGAAAAATATGCATTTTAATTCATACATTTTTGCAACAGTATTTAAGTGGTATTTAAGTTTATTATTATTTATGTCCTGTTTCCTTGTGTTAATTTAAATAGCTGGGAAAATATATATTGATTATTTTAACTGTTTTACTAGTTAAAATAATATTTCCAAAGATTTAGTTTTGAATCTTCTTAACTATAATGGCTGTTTTGGCGAAATGATGAAAAAAGTTATTTCAGAGCACATACATACATTTCAAGAAATCATTTAAATAGTTTTTTAACTACATCCCCCAGCCATGTGACACACAAGAGGGGGCGTGAGAATTCTGGGAACTTCGGAATTTCGATGAGAAACTTCTGGACACGGTGTGTGCGCGTTTAAGCGTGTCCATGTTGAGGTAGCTCCACATACTTCTGCTCTTTGATCCAGCGACTGAGGTTGCTGACCAGCGGTGCGCACTCCTGGCAGAGGTGAACGGTGTCTATGTGGGATTCCTCCGGGGCCCAGCTTAACCGCTGCAGCTGTGTGAGGGAGAGACAGGATCAAAGCACACCCAAAAAACACACATACACACACACTATATGAACACACACTCTCTCCATCACTAATAATAACCACCTCTGCCCAGAATCCAGTCTCCTCTCTCGCTGGCCTGGCTCTCTGCTCACATAATCAGGGTTTCCTTCTACATGCTATTAATTGATTCAGTATGCTTGGAAGAAGTGGTTCCCGCATTCCCATGTCTCAGATTTTCTTGTTTATTATGCTAACCATACACGAGACTCCCGCACTCTCGAGGGGGTGGAATTCTAATCAGGTGAATTCAATTACAGAGCTCCTGATCCTGATTTTCTACTGGGCTCCAAGTGCACAACAAGTCCCGGTGAGAGCGTATATTGGTGTCAGCTTAAAACTTCTTTCTTTAGGAGTTATTTTTCTCTTTTTTGCTCTCTGACTCTCCTAGAAGGCATGCATGTATTAAACATTTTACAAAAATGGTCAAAGTTCATAACTGGATTCGATCAAAATACAGGAGACCCCACCTGAAACAAAAGCAGACGGTACAGACTAATGTAGAACAAATGTTCTTAGTTTCAACCCCATGTCTAGTGCTTTTTAGTGGCCAAGCTGAAATAAATACAGACACAATAAATTACAAAAGACAGACAACGTAAGTGTATAATTTCTTGAATGATAAAATACTTTTTTTTTTAAATTCTACATATTTAAAAAAAATAATTGGCTTTTTTTTTTTTTCCTTTTTAAGCATAAATCTTCCTTAATTTAGTTTGATGAAATTATTAAAATGAGAATTCTGCCATTAACAATAAAAATAAACAATTTAAGATATAATTTATTTTCTTTTAAGGATGTTATATTTACACATACACATTATGGTTTAAAAGTTTGGGTTCAGTAAGATTTTTGTTGTTTATCTCTTTCATTTATTTAACTTTCCTTTGTTTCGTTTATTTAATTTTTCTTTTGCCAAACATAATAACTTGTACTTGAACTTGTACATTACCATTCAAAAGTTTACAATTTTTTAATGCTTTTGATAGAAGTCTTACACTTGTTAGAGCTGCATTTATTTGATCAAAAATACAGTAAAAACAGTAATATTGTGAATATTCACATGTCACATGGTCCATGGTCATTCTGATATGCTGATTTGATGCTCAAAAAACATTTCTTCTTATTATTGTTAAAATAAAAATAAAAACAGCTGTGCTTCTTAATATTTTTGTGGAATCATTTTTTTTTTTCCTTCTTAAGATTCTTTGATAAATAGAAAGTTTTGAACAGAATTTATTTGAAATCAAAATAAAATTCAAATAAATTTTAAATTAAAAAAAAATTATTATTATACACAAATGAGCAGCCTGGACATTCTCCTAAACAACTTTTTTTGTTCTTTACAGTAAAATTCAAAATTAAACAGCAGGATTCAAACATTCAAACAATATGAGTATGAGTACATGGTGATATAAAGTTCATTTCTGCATGAAAAATACATTGTCTTCACACCTACAATCCCATACCAGAGACCAGTATCCAAAACCCAACATATGCTGGAGTCCTTTCAGCAGGGGAGAGCATGAGAGAGACATGCAGGCAAAGAGAAAATTGTGACAGTGAAATTGAGGGATAGAGCAAGAGTGAACAAGGAAGTGGGAGAGGAAGAGAGAATCCCCTCTGAATGTTCTGTAAGCCATATGTTGTGCATATAAAGCACTGCTGTGTGCCGAGGTGATTCATGACTCCAGTAGACAATCCTAATATTTTTCCAGAAGCTGTTAGGACTTTGAGACAGTCACTACATACTCTGTCTAGACACCACTTGTCAGAATTACGCAGTTCAAAACACTCACGAAGAGAGAGGGGAACTTCAAATGATGACTCAATTCAATCGGCGATTCACTCTTCTGTCTTCCTTCCATTTTTCCATAATGTGGCTATTCTCAAGCTACGTGTCAAATGTTTTTACATGATTTTCCATCTAATGGCTAGAGGCTGTATGAACACTGGACCTTGTGCATATTAAGTTAATGGAGGCAGTTCTATGCATGGCTGCACTGTGTGAATATATGCCACATCCAGCACTCCATGTGCTGATTATATAGATAGAGAGAGAAAGATAGAGAGCAAATGGGGAAGAGGGAGAGGAAAAGAGAAGGAGAAACAGTTAGACAGAAAGAGAAAATGGAGACCGAGAGGTGGCAGCTCATGATGATTAAAATGGAGATTAAGCAATTTCAGGAATCAGCATGTGCATCTGGTTTGTCAGTTATCTCACCTCCTGTAGATACATCTCAGACATCTCAGGAAAAACGCTGCTACAGAGCAGTATGGGAGCCTGCATTTGATCTTATATTCTAACGCAACGGGTGCCATAAAACTGCTAACAGGTTTTCCAGAATGAAGTGTTCAGTGTTTAGCTGTATAGGTTCTGAGCAGACTATATACTTCTGTGGGAATCAGAGGGAAAAAATGTATATCCCTACAAAAATATACCATAGTTTCCACCAAAATACCCTAGTAAATCTCATAAAAACATGATGTCCAGGTCAGATTTCACCTCAGAATCTATATACAAATGTTTTGCATAAAGATTCTTTAAGATTTTCTGATATTGTCACGATAATTAAGCATATTCTTCCTCATTTCTGACTACTGTAGTCGAAAAACTATTCTCATTATCCTAATGCCTAAAAACACCATTAATAATAAAATTAGAAATTATGATTATTATATTGTATTGTATTATATTATATTGTTGTAGTATTTGTTGTACAGGTTATTTTATTATTTTATAAAATATATACATTATATATATATATATATATATATATATATATATATATATATATATATATATATATATTTATTGCATTGATATATATATATATATCAATGCAATAAATTCAACGCAATAAGAAGCTTCAGTGTAAAAATGGCTATAATGTTCAGTTTTTGTGCATATGTCATTTGCATGTTAATATCTAAGTGACCAAAGGATGCTTTACCTTCAAAATCATCAGAAATGTCAGGGTTAGGTTGTGTTTGTGGCCTGGAGGGCAGCCCACACACAGGTGTACAGTGTGCGTTTGTGAGTTGAACATCTACAAGTATGAGATGGACAGAAAAAAAAAAGTAAGATTGAGAGTGTAGTCGTTTGACCTGTGACCTCATGTGTCCTGAAGTAAAATCCTCCAACAGTAGGTCCCAGTTCTCACTCTCTGGATGCTGCTCTTTCAGGCTTTCTGAAGCTGCCTCAGCTGTTGCTGTAAGCTACACTCGCCTCTGCACCTAAAACACACATATGCACACAGATTGAGATTCTTGTTCAGAACTTTTCAGAAACAGATTAATTTTATTGTTCATTTTGGCAAGAGCAGTGCATTACAAAACAGTGTTACCACAGTACATAGTATTAGATAGAATTACTATGGTGCTTTAATATATGGGTAGTTGACATGAAATACTTTGGAAAGTTGGTATGTCCTGTCTTGATATAATTCATCTATATATTTTAAAGTCACTATAAAATCAAAGTGGACACATCATGTTTTTGTTTTGTTGAGGTATAGGGGGTGGCTTGGGGGCTGAGAGAGGGAACCACCATGGAAGCCAGGGAGGAGTTGGAGGAAGGAGCCAGAGAGATACCCACAGGACAGGATTATGGGAGGAGCCATGGTAGATTCAGATATCCAGTGGTGGATTCAGGAGAGTTGGAGACCCAGGCGGAGCTGAGGAGACACAGAGACAGGGTGACACCATAGGGCCTGGAGGCCAAGGCGGAAGCAATGGTTATGAGCGGCCGAGGTGGAGCCAGGGTGCCAGAGGACTGAGGTAAAGCCGGTGAGACCGGGCACCAAGGCGAAGCCCAATGGAGCAGAAGGGATGGAGGGACGATGTGCAGTCAAAGGCCATAGTCAGAGCGACGACTGACCAAGGCAGAGCCTGAGGGACTAGGGAGCCTGGTGGAGCCGTAAGGACGATGGTCCCAGGTGGAGCCAAGGGTAGGAGAAGTCAAGGTGGAGCCAACGGGCCGACGTGGAGTGACAGGCTCAGCAGCTCGAGGTGGAAACAGGGGATCCTCATGCAGAGGCGGAGCTGGAGACTGGAAAGCCTGAGGCGGATCCGGGGAGCAGAATGGAGCAAACAGAAGAGGAGCCGAGGAACTGAAGGGAACCAGCAGAGGCAGGGGTACTGGGAGGAACTGGCTGTCTTGGGTGGAGGAGGTGGGGGAGGGAGGTTGGGTGGGAGACTTGGAGCTGGGTGGGACCAGCAGAGAGAGGAGCCTGGTGGAATAACCTCTTCCTCAAACCATTTCATTGAGGCCTAGCACAACTCAACTGGTGGTCGTCCAGCCTGCTCCAAAAACACATCTTCAACATGCTCTCATTCCTCAGTCCTCGACAAAATTCTCTAGTGGCTGTCCTTCCTAATTTAGGGACAAAAGTCGGTCCTCTGCTGGAAGTGGAACTGCTGTTAGATCCTGTTCCTCTGTCACAGCTGGTTGCAGCAAAGATGAGTTTGAGCAGGATCTAATTTCAGAAGTAAAACTTTAATGAACAATAAATCAAAATAACAAACACTCAGGAGATTATTATCAAGCAGGAACAGAACAATCAACTTAAATAGATGTACTAACAGACATTAGAAGGGACAACGAACTGAACATGTAGGGTCAGATTTACTAAACAGGGTAAATTAGCGTGAGAGCGCGTATCCAAAAAAGTGCTGATGGGAGTGGAAAACTCTGCACGTGATCTACTGACGATGCGCACATTAAAGAACACAGACGGAACCGCGTCTACCAGTTAGCATCTGGTTTAAGGCATTCTTTTTTTGGGCGGTAAATAATGGCGCAATCACCAGTAAATTGACGAGCTCAAACCTTAGTAAATCACCTTGCGTGATTCATTTAAATACTCTCCTCCCATAAATTTTGTCTGAAAGGGAAACTCTGACAAATGCATATGCAATAAGTTCAGCCACAAAAATAACGGTGTCCACACCTTTTCAGTGCTATTTTTTGACTGTGTGTCTTTATTAAATCCTGACAGTAGTTTTTTAACGCCAAAAGAGGGTTTGCGCTGGTGCAAGCTGTTAGTAAATCTGGCCTGTAGTGTACTATATATATACATAGACTGAATGAGTGAATTAACAAGGGGCAGGTGAAAACAATAGATTGCTATGGTAACTAAAAGGCACACACTAGGAAACTAGGTCAAATAAGGATGACAGGAAAAAAACATAATATAATATAATATTTTAACCTAAATTTATGTTGTTTTACTACAAAACAATTCAAAGAATGCCATGATACTACAATGCTTCATGTCTAAAAAATTTACTTTTTGATACTTTTTGTTGAAGCAGCATATTGAGTTCTTCACATTATAATGGAACACAGACTCCATATTTCATTCCAGTACTAAATATACTACTTGTATGAATCTAAATCACATTACTGTAGTAAAATCATGGTACAATTTTGTATGGAGAAGCAAAATGTTTCAAGTGTCCGAATTTGAAGGTGCCAGACAGCTACACTACATAAAACAAGACAATAACAGCCAGTGAGCCCTCATAGTGACAAACCCATCAACACAAACAAAAAGACGAGACCAGACCACCCTGATTTACAGTGTGTGTGTGTGTGTGTGTGCTCTCGGATGCAGCGACAATGGCACAAGCCACCTCTCAAAGCTGTTAAGGGCCTTTCTTCCAGCGCCACATAAAGTAAGACATTAATTCAGTATTAATTATACAACACGTCAAACTACATCTCAGTCCCGGCTCCCCCGGAGTCTCTCGAGCGTTCTTAATGACAGTAATTACCACTCATAAAAAGACCCATCTAAAATTAACATTTCTTCTCCGCCTTGATAGAGAAAATGTAAATAGCAGTGAAGTACAGATGTTATGATTAGGTCCAAATTGCACATCGTTCTTTTGTTTCCATGTGTGTCGGACAGAACAATGGCAACTTGACAAAAGCACCACAGGCCAAATTTCTCAAAGGAGGGGGAATGCGGACCACTTCAGGAGGGAACCTGTTTAACATTTAGATTGTTTCTCCTAATGGGGGGTGCAGGGCAAGATGTGTGTATGCGTGTGTGTGGTTGTACAGAGTTCTATGTAGCAGCATTGTGTACAATGAAATGAAAGAGAAGATAATGTTGTCCACTAAAGTAAGATTTGATTGCAGATCCCACAGAACAGGGGTAACATTGCGTGACATTATAAGATCTCTTTTTTGTAGGTGACTTTCACCAAACAAATGTGATTCAGTTTGGATAATTTAGAATCTAGCATATAGCATTAGCATGGTTATAGGCCACAACTAAGGTGACCTTCTAACCAGTTGTTTGGAATGAAGTAGAAAATCATGAATTTTTGCCCCAATGGGTTAAGATAAAATTAGCACAACTGTCATACTTGTTGCAGAATATGCACAATAATTCTGATATACACTACTGTTTAAATATAGTATATAGTATAAATGATGGGGTCATTGTACCATACATACACTATTTACCCCAAAGTCAACAGCATAAACAGTTAAAATATGCTCAAGTGAGACTTTCAGATAGGTGTAAAAACATGTATTGAATGCAAATGTTCAGTTTGGAGCCTTAAGTAAAGTGATAAGACTATTTCCGTCGTCTTAGATGACAAGGCATATCTCCTCCCAGCCTGTCTGTTTCTCAGTCTCCCTTACTGATGGTTAATAAATATGGGAGTGCTAATCTGGTACGATTTTCTCTGCCCTGGCTACGTCCATCACGCTGTCACCTGCCCCCATATGTTTGACAGTTTATTCTGGCTCATCAAAGCCAACACAGCAAAATCACTTTCCCTTCTGCAGCCAAATCCACTCCTGGGTAATCACCAATAAGTGGCTTTCTGTATGCACAACTACAGAGAGAGACGGAGGAGAGAGAGACAGAAAGAGAGACAGCAAGAATCAAACCAAGAAGAGAGATTAAAGAAAGGCGATTAAGAGAGAAGGAAACACACACAGCGTTCACTATAGTGTGTCTATTACTGCTGCACTACAGAGTGCTTTAGAGGACCTTGTCTAATGTATGTTAAAGGCGGGCTCAGCTCTTTTGTTAATATATCCCATATTTTTCACAACTGTGCCACACACGCACATTCGCGCTCTGAAATGCAAGCCGTCACCTCCCGATGTTTGCACATGGCCGACTGCAAAGGTTCAAAGCCACAGAAATTATTCTATGGCAACAGTCTAATGAGATTTCACAAGTGTGAAACAAGGGAATCTATAGATCTATCGATCAGAACAAGACAATTGGTCACATAAATTCACAGACACATCATCACAAGCTCCAGAAGGAAGTAAAGAGCTTTATTTGGAACTGAATGGCGGCCATTTTTCTTAACAAAACACACATGGTGCATCTGAAACCACCAACTGTCTGAGTAGGTAATACATTTAAATTTGAATTTACTTCGCAACTGTTAAAAAAAGTATGTATAGTATGAATGTGGGTAGAATAAAATTCGGACATACTACATATACTATGATGTCATTGTCACGTGACCTACCAGCATCAGTTGTGTTGCTTCATTGCCATTCATAAATCCTCTCCCATGGCCTCAGGGGATAGTAAAGTGTCCATTGATTTTGCACCTCAGGATCTCAGCGGAAGTAGTAGGTCATCTGGGTACTTTTCACCTACTGATTTTCAAATACTATTGCTGTTCCGTTAAAAAAAAAAAAAAATTGTTATCACAACATTTTTTCTTTTGTCAAATCAACTTAGATAATTAATGCGGTTCATATAACAATAATAATATTTTGAGTTTCTGTTGATTAAACCAATCACCTTCATTGTAATAACTCAAATTTTTAATTTCAATAAACTCAATTTTAAGGAAAGCAGGTAACTTACTTTTTTAAGTTAAACCAACAATTCTATTTTACAGCTTGCATTTGTGCCATGTCGTAAGGGTCGTAAATAAAGTTCCACTCTCGCAGTACTTTGATGCCATACATCGATCAGTCTGCACAGTGCCGCTTAAAGTCAAACACACCTTAAATCTACAGTGGTCAGGATGTACAGTGGCCATGTGGTAAGTCGTAGCTCTCAGAAAGTTATACGAGTTTACATGTTCTAATTACAAGTTCTACAGTTCAGAATTGTAATGGTAATTATGACATGGCGTTAATGCACCTTATGTATTTGGGCATATACTATTCTTTTGTCATACTGTTTTTCTCATACTATATGGCAGGGAAGTATTTGATTTCAGATGCAGCGTGAATGTACAATTAATTTTCATAAATTTAAGAAGTTGCCACAATTAAACATATATGAAAATAATCCCTAAACTTGAAAATGGGTTTTATCAGTTACAGTCTTCCTGTATTTCAACTACTAGGAACATCATGTGTTCGATTCTCAGAATTCTCCCAACTACGTAGTAGGCCAAAAACATGAAAAAGTAGCACGTCTGAATTAACAGTAAAACAGTAGGCAAAAAGCACCTGGATATAATAGAATACATTATGGGACCACTCTTTGAAGAATACATGATATTTTGCTTTAACAATTCAAAATGAGGTCAATTAAACTGCCAACCTTTTGGAACAGCCTTCATGGCAAAAGTGCATTCAAATGTTGACCACATAGGTACTTGTTGAGACTAAGCAACTGATAAAATGTATTGTTAATTGTGAGATATAAAAACATATTGTATGCATGTTTATTTACAAATGCGAAAACTGCATTTACATAGCCTTTCCACTCCAGAAATGTATTTATATTTGTAGTACTGACCACTCAAAAGTACTTATCCACAGCACTTTAAATGAACCGACTAGAATTTTTTTAATGCAACAAATCACTGATTTTCTTTTTTGTCTAGCTGAAGAGACTCTTTTTACAGCATAAGGACATGTGTTAATACACACAGAGTATGTCAGAATACTCTATGTGTTCAATTACAGAAAAGTGAAGCATGTGAATATCAGAAAGGTCTTCTATAAACATTTAAATGGTAGTTTATGGTTGACTTACAAAACAGATGAGGATCTATAGGATGACACGACTCTCAACATTCCAGTTTTTAATCTTGGCAGTGGCATTGAATAGGTGTTGAATAGTGCTGTAGAGCTTTGTTGAGTTAAGCACCTTTAGATAGCGGTTTGCTCGTAAGACCACTCAATCTCTCTCTCTCTCTCTCTCTCTCTCTCTCTCTCTCACTCATACACATTCACCCATCGCTGCCTTTTTGCATATTAAACCTCTTTTGCAATGAAAAAGCAGTGCCGACAATGCAGATGCAAGCTGTCTTGTATATCACGCTCCTTACTCTCCCCCAGCGACACACACGCACACATACACGCGGATCCAAAAGTGATTTGTGTCAATTTTCTTTACCTCAGACTGAATGGTTTCACATCTGCATGGATTAGAGAGAGACAAACAGAATGGAAGGGATGTCACTCCACCACTGAAATAAAGACAATTCGGTTGTATCATGTGTCAACCTCTGGTGCTCGGGGGATCAGGGATTAAACAGCAGCTATTGACACCGCAAGCTCGAAAATGGGGAGGCTTCCACATTCACCAGAGATACGGGTTAAAGAATTATTCTAATCCAAAACATACAGATAGAGATGGAAAGAGTGGAGAAAGAAAAAAAGAGAGACAGGCTGGAGATGAATGTGTGCATGTGTGCAGACTCTGGATGTCTCTGGTGGATGATCACTTCCTAGAATTTAACCGAAGATGAATCAACAGAACACTAGAGTGCACGTGGAAAGCATGATCTACTGCAATTATTAGTAGGGGTGAATTCAGGGTGATTGGGACATGTTTTACTATTGGGATTACTTGGAACAGATGTCCCAAAGAATCTGAATTCACACTAATATTAACTTGATTTTAAAACTGAGTGCTAAGTTGCTAGGTGGATACATAGGGCAGTGTAAAGTCACCCTCTAATAATTAACAGTATCACTCTTAAAAAATAGTTTTGGAAAATAAAAATTAGTACTTAAAAATAAGCCCCTTTTTTCACCTGCTATACATAAAAATGTATATGCATATGCAAATCATTTAATATGATGGAAGATTCGAGTTGATATAATGATGATGATGATAATAATAATAATAATAATAATAATAATACATTTCTTTACAATTTTAAATTATTTAAATAATAAAAACAAATGATAAACTTTTTATTATTAATAATTAAATTAATCAATTGATATTATTATTATTATTATTATTATTATTATACAACAATAACAATAATAATAAATTGATATTACTTTAAATTATAAAACGGTTAGTTCCTGTCCTTGATTCTGATTCACGATAAAACACGACTATGACCGCTTCACTCAACGGTTCTGTGTATCACTACACAACGCCCTTAGCAACCACTCTTAGCAATGTAAACTGTATGTTCTCAATTGATATTGTTCATTGAAGCTTACTGTGTTATGTAGAAGAGTATTGTGAGCAAAAGATCGAGGGAGCGAGTTTATTACCTGCATTCAGATTTAGCATTTTCCTTCAGGTCAGTCGTATGTACATAATAAAAAAAATCTGTTTAAATGTCTAATGTATTATCTTGTCCTTTTAACACTTAAGGGGTTTTCCCGTGACTGACAGCGCTAGTCAAAGCATTTGTCAGTTGCGTCTTGTTCCATGTTCACAACAATTCAGTCTTTTCAATGTAAAAGTCTTCACTACTGACTGACACACTCATAAAGTCTTTGTCGCCATCTAATGGCGTAATAATGTAACTTCTGTTGCTGTTCACGGCGGAAGGAAGGCTTTTAGTCAAAGTTTATTTCATGAAAGTTGCATTGATACATATTTTTGGCTTTAATATTTGTATTGTGTGGTAACCGTTTTATAAAAGCAATACAAGAGGGTAGTGCTGTATCATGAATATGTTACGGCTGAAGGGGTTGCAGCAAAGAACGTCCTACAGCCGTGACTTATTCACAATACAGCACAGCCTCTCATACCTTATTGCTTACATAAACAACAACAATAATAATGTTATTATTTAAAATTACAAATCTGACAGAACAGTAATTGCAAGTGCAACAGTGCCAGCCCCTTTTTTATATGTATAAAAACAATATAATTTATGTTTATTGCAAAATATGCATATATATATTTCCATCACCCTGTTTTTATGCGCATTTTAAAGTATCGCATCAGAAACAAGTGATGGAAACGCCAAATTTCAAATAAAAATTCCTTAAAAAATCAAATTAATTAATTAATTTGCATTGATTCACTTCACATTTGGATGGAAACCCAGCTACTAATTGGTGTAATTTTCTGTACAGCATTATGGATAATGTAGTTTTTCACCAGGATTCCACACAATTACTTAAATAAGCTGAAATGATGCAGGCTGACAGCTTCAGCAGAAGCAAATACTATGGATTAACAACCTCATAGCTTTGATGGTTTATAAGTTATCATTCAAAACTGATTTCCACATGGAGAAAATGAATGGAGTTTTAACCTCCAGAACCAAGCTGTTGCACTCTATTGGTAGCAGAAGTGGAATGGCCAATCATAGGACACTTAGAAAGTATCTCCCCTGACCAAAAGTAGTGGGTTTATAATCCCAGTCCAATGTTATTATCATGTGACCTTCTACAGGTCTGACAAGTTATGCAGTTTTGACAAAGTATGCAACTGTAAGTGTGATGCTCTGCTAATAAAGATAAAAATGAGCATGTTAACATAAAATATTAGACATAGGCTTATGTTTAAATATTGAATCACATACAAAAGCTGAAATAAGAGGCCTCAGGCTCCAGCCTGCATGGGGAGGCATCATCAACATAGTTACGACATGAATTAAAATACTGCGGCCATGTATTGTTAAAGAGAGCATTAAACATTGATTTATTCCGCTAATTAAAAGGCTCTGCGGATGATGAATTAGTTAAATATGTATATTTATAATGACACCCTGCTGAATTAAACATACAAGTTTGACAAGTAGCAAACGTGATGGAACAAGACTTGCCCTTATGTACGCGCGTATGTGCGTGTCCTCGTTGCACCGGCACAGTTTCATTTTAAAAACTAAGAGTGGGCAGAGAGCATGCGATTCCTTACAGATAACACTAATGGATTCGTTAATTGCTCCAGTACCAGCAACAATTTTCATGGAGACTACCTAATGCCTTAGTAACGGCACTTCAGTGATGAATAATTGGCGGGATGGAGACACAGGATGAGAGATACTTTAAAACAGGGCTGGGTAAAGTAATTAAGCGAGCCCCTATATGACAAGTCCAAAATGCCCTTCACGAGAGCATGCTGTAGGGCTCTTCCTCACAGCCAATCAGCTCTCAGGAATTGCATGTCCTTCCGTCTTGATATGTGTGGCCTTTTTCAATCAGAGAGGATGAGTGTTTTCAATCAGGAGCGGATGGTAAATAGACCTCAGTAAAAGCTGATGCGTGATTGCAAAGGGAAAGGGGAGGAGGTGCATCCAACCCCGTTCTGCGTCGCACTACAATGGGGTGAAAGCATGCATTCGGCCTTCACGTCTGTTGTGCACGGTCCATGTGTCTGTATGGCTGTCATTTAAACTCTTATTCGATTGTCTTTACTGGATTGACTTCCTTATGTTTTAACAATGTAAGCTGTATATCTAGATCGAACCATTTTTTATACAAACAAAGGAAGAACATTGTCAGAAATTACAGTGAGTTGACCTTTAAACCTCTGAATGAAGAGTGTGAGTGTCTGTCTGTGGCTGAAGAAGAAACATGTGAAAGGTATGGTAGGGGACAAGGACTTAAGGAGTTCTCCTTGTGTTTACTGCAGTTCAAGACGTCTGCTCTCAGTCAAGACCTAGGGTGTGTCTCAATCAGTTCCCTAGCTCCCGAGCTCGTGAATCAGTATATCGTGTACACGAATTCGGGCACTGATAAGGACAGTAAAAGATGCTGGTTCACTACACATTGGGACACTTATGACTCTATTTCCGGCGACGTGACAATGTCCTCATTGTACAACATCACTACTGGTATTTATGAACAACAACAGAGCTGATATTTTCTGACATTACTTGTAATGTTATTTAAAGTACATTATGATTAATTATTTGCTTGTTACATATACGTGCAACATTTCAGCCGTGAATAAATTATAAATGTTAGCTAGATTATGTTCATTACCAGTTTAGCGATGTATGTTTATGCTGAAATATAATAAAATAACGGTTTGTATTTTTAAAAACATCTATCGCATATCGTTATGTGTAATGAGTTGGCTCACGTGATTCAAGTTTCGCGCTTCAGAACTTCCGTTAAGGGAGCATAGTGAGCATCGATGCTCCCTGGTTTTCACGGTGCATTGTGGGACTTTTCAGGGAGCGAACGTTTCAGTGCCCTGGAAGGATTCTGCGATTGAGACAGCCCTTAAAATGGCCGACTCCCTGGTCAGTGCCCTGACTACTGAACTAGGGAGCTGATTGAGACACAGGGCTAGCATTTGCAAAGCCCAGTTGCATGCTGGGAAATTAAGAACAAAACATTAAAAACAAAACGTTTGACCATTCTCTCACAAATACCTCTCGTTACTAGTACACTACAGTTCAAAAGTTCAGGGTTGGTAAGATTTTTTTTATTTTTTATTGTTTTTGAAATGCGTCTCTTATTTGATCAAAAATACAGTAAAAACTAATATAGTTAAATATTACTATAATGTAAAATAACTATTTTAATATATTTTAAAATGTAATTTATTCATGTGATGGCAAAGCTGAATTTCAAGCAGTCTTCAGTGTCACATGATCCTACAAAAAATCATTATAATATGCTAAATTATGAAACATTTCTTAACATTACCAATGTTGAAACCATTTGTGCTGCTGTTAATCATTAACTGCATACTGCATACCATAATCATTTTTCTGGATGTTTAGATTTGCAAAAGAACAGTATTTATTCTTATCCTTGCTGAATAAAATATTCATTTCTTTTGAAAAAAAAAAAAAAAGTTTTTGAATAGTAGAGTTAGTTTATGCGGCTTGAAAACTTTTTAGGTGATGCTTTTGAGCTTCAAATGATAGAGCATAGTTGTTGGCAGAAACTGAAAACTGAAAATGATTACTAAGTTTTTAGTTATAAAAGAAAAATGGCATTCACCAGACTGGAAGGAAGTGAGATGTAAGAGACTTAAAAACCACTGAAAAAAGAAAAAAAGAGAGAGAAGGAGTGATTCAGTGGTTGACAATGATACAAAAAAATGGTACAAGGTATAAATGAACCCATTCTCTAGCTGATGTCCATCTTCTTAAAGGGTTAGTTCACCCAAAAATTAAATTTCTGTTACTCACCCTCGTGTCGTTCCACACCAGTCCTTCATTCATCTTCAGAACACAAATTAAGATATTTTTGATGAAATCCGAGAGATTTTTTTATCCTCTATTGAAAGAAACAAAATTACCACATTCAAGGTGCAGAAAAGTAGTAAAAACATTGTTAAAGTAATCATTGTGACTGCAGTGGTTCAACCTTAATTTTATGAAGCAACAAGAATATTTTTTGTGCGCAAAAACAAAACAAAACAAAACTAACGACTTTATTCAACAAATTTGTCTCTCCCCTGTCATTCTGCAAAGCCATTTAGTAAGCTATTTACGTGAGTAATTAATGACAGAAATTAAATTTTTGTGCGAACAAACCCTTTAAGTCTGAACTTAATTGCAAGTTCGTCATCTCCAGTTGTCTTTTCATTACTTCTGTCATTTTCAAACATCTGTCTGAAAGGTCATTCTTGGATCAAGCCACTGGATGACTTCTTATAAGTTAAAGGTGCCATCAAATGTTTTTTTACAAGATGTAATATAAGTCTAAGGTGTCCCCTGAGTTGTGTCTGTGAAGTTTCAGCTCAAAATACCCCATAGATTTTTTTTAATACATTTTTTTAACTGCCTATTTTGGGGCATAATTAGAAATGCGCCGATTCAGGTTACGGTCCCTTTAAATCGCGCGCCCCCAGAGCTCACGCTTGCCTTAAACAGTGCATAAACAAAGTTTACACAGCTAATATAACCCTCAAAATGGATCTTTACAAAGTGTTCGTCATGCATACTGCATGCATGCGTCGGATTATGTGAGTATTGTATACTGTTATATTGTTTACATTTGATTCTGAATGAATTTGAGGCTGTGATCTGTGGCTAACGGCTAATGCTACACTGTTGGAGAGATTTATAAAGAATGAAGTTGTGTTTGTGAATTATACAGACTGCAAGTGTTTAATAATGAAAATAGCGACGGCTCTTGTCTCCGTGAATACAGTAAGAAACGATGGTAACTTTAACCACATTTAACAGTACATTAGCAACATGCTAACAAAACATTTAGAAAGACAGTTTACAAATATCACTAAAAATATCATGTTATCATGGATCATGTCAGTTATTATTGCTCCATCTGCCATTTTTCGCTGTTTTCCTTGCTTGCTTACCTAGTCTGATGATTCAGCTGTGCACAGATCCAGACGTCCTGCCCTTGTCTAATGCTTTGAACATGGGCTGGCATATGCAAATATTGGGGGCGTACACCCGACTGTTACGTAACAGTCGGTGTTATGTTGAGATTCGCCTGTTCTTCGGAGGTCTTTTAAACAAATGAGATTTATATAAGAAGGAGGAAACAATGGAGTTTGAGACTCACTGTATGTCATTTACATGTACTGAACTCTTGTTATTCAACTATGCCAAGGTAAATTCAATATTTAATTCTAGGGCACCTTTAAATGTGCCTGCTGCGGTAAATGGAAACTTCAAAACAGACGTCACTACATCACTATAATCAGAACTGAGTATACTCCTGCCACAGACCTCTTTGCATGTTCTGCAGCTCTTCCAGCTCTCCTAACAGGTTGGACACTGTAGACTCCTGCACACACAGATACTGCATTGTTGCCAAGTCTGCAGGAATGGGGTAACTTTTAAATTGTTGCCGTGGGTTGGTTTTTTTTGTTTGTTTGTTTGTTTTTTTGGTTTTTTTTGGGTTTTTTTTGTCACCCTGCCCCTTAGCCACTTGTAATTTACAATTTTGGTGCTCCAAAACCCCCAAACCACCGCCGGATGTACAAATTCAGCAGAGAATTTGGGCCCTGACACAGAAAATCAGATTGGCCTATTTTTGGTAGGCAATTGGGCTAGGTTTGTTGCACAGACCTGGCATCCCTGAGCTACTATACAGACACACAGAGTTGAGGATGCAAGTGCAGGAGCTTATGCAACGCAACAACAACACATACAATAGTCTTTCCTGCCTGCAGGTTTACTCAGCGATAATGAGGTTTGTGCATGCATTGGTCATGTTGTAGGAACAGCAGGGAGCCACAGATGGGATGCAAAATGGTATAGGGGACAAACTGTAACTACATAACTTTGTTATGTAGTTTTAAGATGGTACAGAAAGTGCTTTTCCTCACATTAAACCCTCACTGCTTTGACATATTAAAATGATGAGCATTACAATGTCAAGGTTCATTAAGCTGAATATACTTACCAAACTGATGTCACAGTAGGAATTCCTGCAAAGGCACTTAATAATAGCGACAAAATGCAATTACTGTATGATTGTTTAAAATTAAAACATATTTATAAATATAATTATATGGTCTCATTTTCAGAGCTGCATAATCAAAAGGCAAAAAAATGCATATTCAAAAAAACTTAAGTCACTCTTTTAAACAAAACTGTATACATTTAATTTGATAACAAAAAAAACAAAAAAAATGAAATGTGGAATTCAGTAAACACTAAAGTACTACCATTCAAAAGTCTGTAAGATTTTTCTCAGTTTTTAGAAAAAAAGTATTTTCTTTCATAAAAAATACAGTAAAAAAAAAAAAACTAATATTGGGAAATACTATATTACAATTTCAAATAACTATTTTTTATTTGAATGTAATTTTAAATGTAATTAATTCCTGTGATGACAAAGCTGAATTTAAATCAGCAGCCATTACTCCAGTCTTCAGTGTCACATGATCCTTCAGAAATCATATATATTTATTTATATATTGTACTGTATATATAAATATAAAATATTAAACATCGTGGTCTGTCATCTCGACACCACTAGCTTTGAAAATTTTATCATTAATGCAAAGCAATTCAAAAAAGTGTGGCCTAAGTGTCAAAATGACACTCTGTTATGACACAGAGAGGAAAATTCATTTCTTTCCAGATATTGCTCTTGCAGTTAACAACAGAGCACACACTCTGACACACTGACATAGAGAAGACCACAGAAAAAAATACATGTAAGAGTGTCCGGATAATTAAAATATCACTTCTGCAATTACTGTCAAATGGCCATCGTTTGGCTGTGGCTTCATAAAAGCAGGCGGCAAAATGTCTGTCCAGTGGAGGTAATTCTGAACTAATTCTGCAACACTCAAAATCCACTTAGAAGATATAGCAAGTAATGGCTTTGACCCAAGCAGATGAGGCTGTTTCAAAGCCAATTTCCTTTGGATTCATCAAGCTTGACCATTTCTCCCACCATAATAATACTCTGGCAGGTTGGCTTCATATTGCCAGGCTGGGGTGGGGGGGTGGGGGGGGACAGACAAGTTTAATGCCCCATAGAAAAACACTCACACAGGAACAAAGAGAACTCATGAACCAGGCACTGTGCCTACATCAGACAGGACCTCGTCTCTGCTCACCCTGACCGCTATTAGAGAAACCCCCTGCAATTATCTACAGCCCATTTATAGTCTGCACTGACAGGACAATGTGTATTATAGACCGAGGACAGAGGTTGTCTTTGGAATGAAATATGTTGATAGTAAATTAATACTGAACTCAACATATAAAACTGAAAATGAAGAACAGCCGAAAGTGTTGCACGGTATTATTACTTCAAGCTGAAAATTGCTTCCTGTTTTCATATCAGAAGCTGGGAGAAAACAAATATTTATTGTTTATTTAAACCAAGCTTACCCAGGAGAGAATAAAGAAACTCGTCACAGATTAGCAGACACGTACAGCTCCGCCTGTGTTTCCAGTGGGTGCGGAAGAATTGTGGGCATCCAGGTAATATATATTATACCTAAAAGGGGAAGAGGTTGTGTCCAGTTAGCCCCATCTGTCATAACTACACCATTCTGCTGTTCTGCAAGAAGCATATACAGTAGCCTATTTACATTCACTGCCATTCAAACATTGCATTTTCTATGTAAAAAAAATATGTAAGCAAAAAGGTACGAGAGGCTGTACTGTATCGTGAATAAGTCACGGCTATTCACGATACAGCACTTTTATAAAACGGTTACCACACAATACAAATATTAAAGCAAAAAAATATGTATCAATGCACCTTTCCCTGATCATTAACAGCAACAAAAGTTACATTATTACGCCATTAGATGGTGGCAAAGACTGTCTTTATGAGTGTGTCAGTCAGTAGCGAAGATTTTTACATCGAAAAGACTGAATTGTTGTGAACACGGAACAAGTCGCATGCTTTGACTAACGCTGTCAGTCATGGGAAAACCCCTTAACTGTTAAAAGGACAAGATAATACCTCGGACATTTAAACAGATTTTTTATTATGAACATGGGACTGACGTGAAGGAAAATGCTAAATATGAATGCAGGTAATAAACTCGCTCACTCAATCTTTTTCTCACAATACTCTTCTACATAACACAGTAAGCTTCTATAAACAATATCAATTGAGAACATAGTTTATGTTGCTAAGAGTGGTGTTGTGTAGTGATACACAGAACCGTTAGGTGAAGCAGTCATAGCCATGTTTTATCGTGAATAAAACAGCTATTGACCAATCAGAATCAAGGACAGGAACTAACCGTTTATATATAACGTAGGCACCGGCACAATGACTTGCATTTTTTCCTGGTAATGGCGACTTAAATTAATTTAAAGTACTCCATCATTTTTGGTCTAAATTTTAAAATATAACTGTTTGTACTGTATGTTTGGTCAAATGCATGCAGCCTTGGTGAGCATAAGAAACTTCTTTCAATAAAAAAAAAAATGTCCATGTTCCATGTTTTATGGGGACATTTCATACATCATGATTTTTATACTACAAATGGTATATTCTATCCCCTAAATCTAACCATACCCCTAAACTTACCCATAACAGAAAACTCAGATATCTAATGTGGATTTACTTTTAAAGGTGCCCAAGAATGCTTTTTCACAAGATGTAATATAAGTCTAAGGTGTCTCCTGAATGTGTCTGTGAAGTTTCAGCTCAAAGTACCCCATAGATTTTTTTTTATAAATTTTTTTAACTGCCTATTTTGGGGCATCATTAACTATACACTGATTTTTTCAGAGCGCCGCCCCTTTAAATCGCGTGCTCCCTGCCACACGAGCTCTCGACTATATTACAGCGCATTTACAAAGTTCACACAGCTAATATAACCCTCAAATGGATCTTTACAAGATGTTTGTCATGCATGCTGTATGCATGCTTCGAATTATGTGAGTAAAGTATTTATTTTGATGTTTACGTTTGATTCTGTATGAGTTTGAGGCTATGCTCTGTGGCTAACAGCTAATGCTACACTGTTGGAGAGATTTATAAAGAATGAAGTTGTGTTTATGAATTATACAGACTGCAAGTGTTTAAAAATGAAAATAGCGACGGCTCTTTTCTCCGTGAATACAGTAAGAAACGATGGTAACTTTAACCTCATTTAACAGTACATTAGCAACATGCTAACGAAACATTTAGATAGACAATTTACAAATATCACTAAAAATATCATGCCATCATGGATCATGTCAGTTATTATTGCTCCATCTGCCATTTTTCGCTGTTGTTCTTGCTTGCTTACCTTGTCTGTGCACAGATCCAGACGTTAATACAGCCTTTCCTTGTCTAATGCTCAAACATGGGCTGGCATATATGCAAATATTGGGGGCGTACACCCCGACTGTTACGTAACAGTCGGTGTTATGTTGAGATCCGCGTGTTTTCCGGAAGTCTTTTAAACAAATGAGATTTACATAAGAAAGAGGAAGCAATGGGGTTTGAAACTCAATGTATGTCTTTTCCATGTACTGAACTCTTGTTATTCAACTATGCCAAGATAAATTCAATTTTTCATTCGAGGGCACCTTTAAATTGTTACATATTTAGAAACAAGTTTAGCATGTGCAGGATGATGATGCATCAGCCAATGTGTTATTATAGTAAATAAATAGAAACATTTGCTAATTTGAGTTTTATAGCAAAAAAATATCAAATATTAAAAGAGGGGTAAGTTGGCCCCCTCACTCAACTAACCTATAGGTTTTAATGAAAGCAAAGATGTCTGAAATGTACATGTAATTCATTGAAATACTGAATAATAACCCTATTTTTTACAATAATTATTAAACATAAAAATAATAATACTAGTAACAACATGCCACTTGGGGCCTTCTGTGCCTATAAACTAATAGACAAAACTGTTTCAGACTAAATCTCACAAATGTTGAAACAAATGTTGACAAATTTAAAAAATAGCATAGACATTCATCAAAAGTGCTGAGATTACATTTTGCACCATCTATGGTCAGGAGAAAAAAAATAAGGTGGTGGTGGTGGGTGTCATCTTACCACGACCTAGTGCATTCAGCATGTTTTCAGTCAGAAAAGCTAGTGACCAAAAATGCCCTGGAAGAGAGAAACAACACTGTTTTAATTAGACTCATTTGTTCATGATTGAACAACATAATTACTTTAAGTTACCAGCAAAAACAGGGATTTGATATTCTTCCTAGTAACAGACCACAAAAATAAAGAACTAATAAGATGAACGGCAAACGTTCACCAGTAAGTTATTGCAAGTTGAATCCTGGCTAGACAAACCGTATTTAACGCATCTGCCAGTTAAACACCAAGAGCAACAATAAAGTTAGCATACATGTAGAAATCGCAAAAGCTAAGTGTTGCACTTTGCTAGTCCAAAAAGGCCTGTAGTGCTTATTAAAGTCATTCGATAAAGCCGTAGCAGGCAGAGAGGTAGTGTAATATTAACACCTAATAAAAGAATGATATAAAAGTTTATTGCAGTGAAGTCAGGCTAAATTAAAACACCGGTCCCACAGGTGCAACGTGGGTGGGAGAACATCTGCCCTCGTCTTGAGAGATTTGTGACATTAATATAAATGAATTTGGAAAACACATTGGGGAAAAAGAGAGAATGAGAATATTATTTTCATGCTTGAGATTACAAATCTTCACCTATTTCTCTCGTCCTTATTCTTTTCCTTCCTCCAGAATCTCATTTAGAAAGCATCGGATGGTGGAGCGAAACGCATTCACTTGATGCGGATGGCGGGCTCGTTCATGGTAAATGTGTATTACCTTTAATGGGAGCCGCTAATTAAAGTGTCTGAGGAAAGCAGAAAAGTGTCTCGTCCTTTCCACCATTAGATGAGCAATATTGCGGAAAATGCACGCTTACATTAAAACACATCAATCTGCTGAGGTTGCATTTAGCGCATGCGGCATTAAATCAGCATTATTACGAAGCAGGTAGTGCATGCTTTTTTTTTTTTTAACCAAATAACGCATAGGTGCACTTCAAAAACTATATCAATTAAAACATAAAAAGGTGGAAACCACATCTAAATAATGCGATTAGTTAATTAAACCTTCAATAGCACAGTCAGCCTCATTTAAAAGCTTTTAAATTAGTCAAATTATCCAAATTGCCAGTTGCTGTTGTCTGGCAGTGACTTTGCTGTGAGTGTGTATAATGACTGTGCTGATAATGTCAATGGCCATTACGGTGAGGGACTGTAGTTTTATGATGGCCATAAGCCCGCTGCATTCGGCTCAGTAATAGAGGCCTGAAGGACGCGGAAACACGGCACTGCGACCTGTGACACCGCCGCACCAACCGGGAACATGCCAATCATGTTTGCATTTAGCCGGTGCCTCTCTATCCCCCCCTGCGCCCGCTTTCACCCATCATCTCTCAGCCGACTGTGCGTTTCCAAAGGATTTTTAATCGGTACCATTCCAGCGAGTGGGACCAATCAGGGTAAATGAAGATCAATAATGAGCCAATGGGTACGCTTTATTTGGTAGATGAGGTGAATCATTAAAACGCAGCGTGCTAATTTGACAGCTGATGCGCCAGGGTGGGCACTTAGGAGTAATGATGCCATCAGAGCAACAGACAGAGAGAGAGACAGAGAGAGAGACGGCTACACAAACTGCTTCATTTCACACAGGAGCGAAAGAGGGCGAGAAATGGACTCTTTAAAATTCCTTTGACATTTTAATGTTATGAATCCATACACACATCTCATCAAGCTATTACATGTAATGAGGCGACTCACGTGAACCGCAACACGAATGGAGATGATTGTGTTTAAAATGATGTGCATTATCCCAGCGGCCGCTTGCATGACGGATGAACGGGACAAAAAAAAAAGAAAAAAAAAATGCACACGTACTCGCACAATGAGAGTGAGAGAGGGCACTCGACACTGTCTGGTGAACCACCTGCCCATTTTGCCCTTCTGTGTGTTTAAAGTATTCCCACCAAACGTGTGTGTGTGTTGAAGAATGAGAGCTGGAGAGCGTTCCGGGTCTGTATTGATCCTGCTAGCGGATCAGTATCCTTTTCCCACTGTGGTCACTGAATAGGACAAAAGTTCAATACAAAAAAATCGGCTGCTCATCCAGTTCTCACAAAAGCAATTTGTAATATAGATTTATCTGGGCTGCCGACAAAGCCAGCTGCTGTTTTTACTATTTAAAAGCTTTGATCGGATAACCGGAGATGCTTCATCTTTTTTAAGGGTTGCTTGACGTGATTCATTTGCAATGTAGGTGGCAATTTTACCTAAAATAAACACAGCTATGGATTGCTTGAAATAAAAGAGGAAGCAAATGGATTGAATAAATTCAACGAGCCTGTCTGCGCTGGGCATCACTAGTGCTGCTAAATCTACAAGCACTTAATCCAGAGCTGCTTTAGCATTAATGATGAATATTTAAAACCTTACTTTTGACAGCAATTGGGCCCGTTTCACACCACACACACAAGGAGCGTGTAAGCATCAATGCCACGTTACCACAACATCATGAGTATTTGCTTAAAATCAGACATGAATTAGAAAGTGGCAGTACGCCATTGAGAATTATTACTTGATAATTGTGAAATCAAATTTGTATCACATTTCCACCAAAGTGGTAATTAATCTACATGGAACTGAACTGAAAAGCACAATATGAACCTATAAACACACTCATTTCATATAAATTTGTACAATCTCATATGTATGTTTCTATGCGATCTGCTTATGCTCCACTGATAGTTAGGTTATTACTTTACACTTACTTTAATAAAAAATAAAAAAAAGTTTCCATACAAATCACATTGTACATATTCATATGATATCGTCACATCATTACATTCATGAGATCGGGTTGTATAAACTAGTTAAATCAGATCAGATTTACTGAATAGAAATTGTTTGTGTGCCTGTTGCAGCAAGTGGAATTAGCATGTTTCAAATAAAATGTGTTCATTCATTTAGTTACTTCATTATAGCCTATGTTGTGAAAGATCATGTTGATAGATTTACAGAGCACTTTCTCTATATTCTTCTCAAAAAGAAGTTTAGCGCTGAAACTAGCACTGAAACTTAGCTGTTGAATTCAGGCTAGTGCTACATCCCTGCTATAAATCCTGTTAATATGGTTAAGTAATTGGCTCCATTTTTAACATTATTTCAAATATGGTTAAAGATCATGTTGATAAAAAGACAACCAGTGAATTTTCTCTGTATTTTACACAAAAATAGGGTCAATGCTGCAATTGTAGGAAGGCTAATGCTACATGCATGCTATGAATCTTGTTGATAGTGATAGTTCGGCCAAAAAATGAAGGGGGAAAAAAAGCTGCTTTTGTTCATATAATGACAGTCATTGGGGTCCAAATCAACATCTGTAGATGTTCTGATCTGAAGAAAGCAATACAAGTTTTGGAATGACATAACCCTTGAACTAACCCTTTTATATGGGCAAATAGTTTGCTACAATTTTTTTTATATGATTTCATATAATTTCTAGAACTACTAGCTATAGCATTTAACCTTTTTTTAAGTCAATGGGATCTGTTCTTTTCAAAATATCTTTTCACTGAAGAACATTTTTGGAATGTAATGAGGTCATTTTATGGGTGAACTAACTCTTTTATATGGGCAAGTAGTTTGCCCTATTATTTAATTTACTCCTACTGTATTGTGAGAGATGATACTACATAGCATTGTGAATTGTTACCTGTTAATATGATTGCCAAAATAAAAGTGCATTGCTTATGTTGCTTATACATGTGGTGTGAAACAGGCTTTAGTGTGCTCGATGGAGGCACAGAATGGTTTCAAACAAAGGCAATGAGGTAAATAAATATCTGTTTTTTCCCCAAACGAGAGAGTGTTGCTGTGTGAGATGTGTGAAGTGAAGGTGTGAGGTAGCTGATTAGAACTCTATCTCTCTCTCTTGGTTCTCGCTCACTCTCTGTCTCTCTTACAGAGGTGATGAGAGCGCTGGGTGGTCGATATGACACTGTCTCAGCCCGCCGTAATTAGCGAGCGTATGCAGGGTCCATCACAGATCAAACGACACATAAAAATGATCCCGATCTCTCCCAGTCATGGTTAAGCTACCACAAGCTTTACCTTTGTGAACTCACTGGTGTATTTAGCTTACCTCACACCTCAAAGAAAAGAAAGAGAGGGAGAAAAAGAAAGAGAGGAGCATTAATTATTTATTACTGGAAGTTTCTAACCACGAAAAAGACAGAAGGAGTTGAAGGGAATTTAAATGATTTCAAAGGAACTTGCAGAGACCTGGATTAATGAAGTCTCAGGCTTTGTGAAGCGCCTACCTGACAACAGTTATCCAATCTGAGACCCACATGTACGACATTATGAAATATTACATGTTGGAATTAAGGCTCTAAAGTACCTTTCCACATTTAGTCCTCTCATACCAGAACAAGATAATCCTTGTGCTGTCACATGACATTCCCTGCTAATCAGAGCCGAGAACATTGCAAATCCTCTAGTTCACCTCCTGCCGAGGAGAACCGGCCTGCTGACAGGGCCTTCAAGTGCATGAATAAATAAACAAACAAGCCACGGTCACGGCCCCATGGAGAACATGCTTGTGTGTGTATGTTGGTAGGTGTGTGTGTGTGATTCATAAATGCTGGGACTTGGACATAGCTGACCTTTAAGGCTGTGAGTGAGAAGTGTAGGAACAGACTCCGCTGGCCTTTATGGATGTTTGGGGTGTCACACTTGGAGAGTGTAAGAGGACAGAAGCTGTGCGTGTGTCGTTCTTACCTGCTCTTTGGCTTCATCTCTTTCTGCTAGATTTTTCTAGAAGCGGGGAGTTGGATGGTTTTACCTGGAGCATCTGCATTTTTCTTGTTCTGTCGGCTTCATAGCACATTAACAGCCCCTGCAACTGCAATACCAACACATGTTAAACAGTTTTAATGAATTATTTGCCATCAGAATGATAAAAGATGAAAGGGGACCTTTATGGTGGCTTGAAATGATTTAAAATAAGACAAAACAAGCATTAAAACATTTTTAAAAATCAAGATATTTTAACATCCTTTGCCCCCCTTTTTTCTTCGAAGAATCAGGGTTCCCATTGTCTTACTGTAGGAACATTTTTTACTCAGAAATTGCTTGTAAATTTCAGAATTATAAAAAAACAGCAAGTAACACATTGAATTAAATATGAAATGGTGAAGTAGAAAGACTGATATTAGTACTCCAATAATCTTTGTTTTATTTTAAACTAAACAAAAAATATATATTTTTACAGTGTGTATAAAAGAGGTAGGCTAATTAAAAAGTGTTATTTCGAGACCTGGAAAAGCCATGCAAATGAATAAAATTGTAAAACTCCATGGGCATTTTTATAAATAATATACCGTTCCTTTAGAGGAAGTATTAAGTATTTCTTATCCAGTTAATTACAAACAACTGGAAAAGTTGGCACTTTGTTTATTGTGGACAGTGTGGAGTCAAAAAAAGTCCTACTAGGATAAGGTGAACAAATGTTAAAGGCAACCAAACAACAACAACAACAACAACAATAATTAGGTATTTGTATATATGATGCCTTTAATGCACAGCGTAGTGGAAATGATTGACATCTGGGAAATGGGATAAGGAAATGGCACAAGCCAGATTCAAACATCCATCCCCATGAGAGCACCAAGGCTCAACATGAACCACTGCTCCACATCTCCTACATATTATATCTTCTTTTTAAAGTTTTGAAACCTTATACCAACACATGGCCAAAGCATCAGCACATCCGAATGCGCAGAATGACTCATAAATCTTTTCCCAGAAAGTTCTTGTGCTCTAAGGTCTGGTATTCTGATCCAGATCAAATCTCCATTCTCACAGTAACACATAATGACTCTCATTCAGCAACATTAGCATGAAACTTGAGAGCGGTTTCAAATACTGTCATTCACACAAAGCTTTCTGACATCCATCTTCGGTCCCACTGTAACTGTGGCATCTTAAATCAGCTGTAATGACACCCCTTGCAAGCCCACCAGGTAGCGGGCACTAATCTTAAATCAGAGAACGCGGCAGCGGCCTGGCGTGGCTGAGAAGTTGGATTAAGGCAGAGTTTTCCTTCGCACCGAGGGGGCTGGTGAAAAGATGGTTTTATCAGAGGTCATTCAAATTTCTCTGCATGGGAGACAATGGGACCCACGGCAGCAGGGAGCCTCGTTCCCAAGCCTGGAAGTCTGGCTATAAAGAGGGAATCGATGAAGTGTCTATTTCTGCTCGGCCACAATGGGAACTGGCTGCCATGGCAAAAAGGGATCAATACAACAAATTATTACAATTTCCACAACCTCCACTGGACATTCCGTGGGGCGAGAATGCGCGTGCGGTCACCCCTCTTCTGCATTAGAGCAGTCAAATGGCAGGGGGTAAGAGATAAAATAGACTTAAACACACACCTCACAAATGCCCATTCAGCCACAATCAGTCAGCTTATGTGATGGAGCTCAAACGATTGCTGGCGGTTTGAATGATGGTTTATGAATAATTGCAGTGCATGTAGGTTGTTGTGCAGAAATGGCTTTAATAAAGGGTTTGGACCGCAAGTCCACTCGCTTGCGGAGACCACGGAGAGGAATGTAGTGATTCAAAACAATATGTCAGGATGGATTTGAGTTTGGTCGAGGGAGAGAGTGACACGCAGGTTCAAACATGACTGCAGCACACTGCATGAGAGTATGCGATGCATTTCAACACAGAACTTTTAGTAATGTTATAGATTGGGCCATGTTAAGCCACTTTCACACTATGATTGTGGTAAAAGGGAAATAAGAGAGTGAAGGATTGGAAAAAGAGGGGCTGTTTTGCTGCGCTCAACACAACAAGGCGGCACTTTTGTGTGAAGGAAGATCAAGGAAACTAGTGTCAGATAAGCTTCCAAAGCACCAAAACATCATGTCAAGTGATCTAAAGCAAATTAAAGTGAGCTGATATTCAGTGGGTATGGAAAGTATTCAGACCCCCTTAAATTTTTCACTCTTTGTTATATTGCAGCCATTTGCTAAAATCATTTTTTTCCCTCATTAATGTACACACAGCACCCCCATATTGACAGAAAAACACAGAATTGTTGACTTTTTTTTTCATCATTTTTTTGAGCTCTTCAGGCAGTTCCTTTGACCTCATGATTCTCATTTGCTCTGACATGCACTGTGAGCTGTAAGGTCTTATATAGACAGGTGTGTGGCTTTCCTAATCAAGTCCGAATCGGGATAATCAAACACAGCTGGACTCAAATGAAGGTGTAGAACAATCTCAAGGATGATCGGAAGAAATGGACAGCACCTGAGTTAAATATATGAGTGTCACAGCAAAGGGTCTGGATACTTAGGACCATGTGATATTTCAGTTTTTCTTTTTTAATAAATCTGCAAAAATATCAACAATTCTGTGTTTTTCTGTCAATATGGGGTGCTGTGTGTACATTAATGAGGAAAAAAATGAACTTAAATGATTTTAGCAAATGGCTGCAATATAACAAAGACTGAAAAATTTAAGGGGGTCTGAATACTTTCCGTACCCACTGTATATACACGTTTACATTCAACAGTTTGGGGTCAGTAAGATTTTTTTTTTTTTTTAAAGAAATTAATGCTTTTATTCAGCAAGGATGTATTAAATTGATCAAAAATGACAGTAAAGCCATTTATAAACTTATTACTATTTCAAATAATGCATTTTCTGTAAAGCTGCTTTGAAACGATATGTATTGTGAAAAGTGCTATATAAATAAATGTTGTTCTTTTAAATCAAAGAATTCTAAGAAAATGTTGAAAACTAGATGTTATTATAATATATGAAAACAGTTACTTTACATTGTAACATTCTTTTCCCACTATTTCTATTTTACTATATTTTTGATAAACAAAAAAACATTCCAAAAAATGTACCGACCCCAAACAGAGAGCCAAGCAAATATTTAGTGATTACAATGCTTATTTCTGGAGTAAAACAATTTCAAAAGCTCAATCACAATTTGTTTTCCTTCCACTAACCACCAAATTGTGAACACAAACGTGGGACTTCATAGACAGTAAAGGATGCGTTTGCTGCCTTCAAAATCTGACTAGATGAAGGTATCTTAGAGGACAGGACGTGCACTGTATACTGTCTGCGAAGGCAGCATTTTTCATTTTTTGGGGACCAAGCCAAAGAGAGCATGAGAATGAGTAGGAGGAACCAGGGAGTTCCCAGAAACAGCTGAAACACATTTGGCATCATGCTTTTGGCTTGATAATTAACATTTCGAGATCCAGTCTGCGAGCAGTGAGCGCGCATGTTAACAACTTGCAAAAAAAAAAGGGCTATGAAACCCTAAATTAGACTGATTAAGTCACCCTGCAAACATAGATCAAACTAAATACTGCAAAGGGCAAAGCATTTGTTACAGGAGCACATGCTGGTCTGAAACTGACGTATGTGCAGATTACACTCAGATGCTTTGAACTTACACAGACTCAAGTTCAATACGCACACAACAGCAGAAAGCAAAAGAAGGTTTGCAAAAGGAAAAGGGGCGGCTCAGCTGGAGGCAGGGGTGCGGTAAGGTGGGATGTAACTAGTTCCGGTAAGATTAGATGGCTGGAATCACACCGGAAGAGTGAAGCATGCCCTTTAAAGAAATAGGTTAGGCTTATTCTTTGTTGCATAATGTCAATTATGACAATAACTTGTTTCTAAAATAAATAAATTAAAATTCACAGTTACAGTAAATGGTATATATATATATATATATATATATATATATATATATATATATATATATATATATATATATATATATATATTACATATAAACATGTACATGAACTTTTTTTAAGTTATTAATACTTCAGCAAGAATGCATTAAATTGATCAAAAGTGACCGTAAAGTCACTTCTAGTGTTACAAAAGGTATCCACTTCAAATAAATGCTGCTTTGAACTTTCTATTCATCAAAGAATCCTAAAAAAAAAAAAAAAAGTATAACTAAAATTTCTGAAGGATCATTTAAATTGTAATATTTTACAATATTAAATGCAGCCTTAAGCATATGAGATTTCTTCGAAAAACATCACAAAATCTTACCGACCCCAAACTTTTGAAAGGTGGTATAATAAGTCTGATTCACAACTTTTGTGGTTTTAATATTTGGACATTAATATCCATCTGCTGAGATCCAGTTTCTAGGTATCCTTGCATAGACATCATGCAAAAGTTAATGGCTTAGCAACACGTTATAGACATTATGCTGCATTAACAAAGACAAATTATTATGCAAACAAGATTATTACGCGATTCTACATAAAATATTTAAGTTTTGTGGCAATAAACAATGTGAATTGGCCCCATTTCCTGTCACGATCATGTCTTGTTTAGTTTAAGTTTCCTTGTCATGTTCTCTTAGTTTAGTTTGCATGGTTTTCTGTCACTGTTTGGCCTGAGTTCGCGTTCATCATTTGTTCCCATGATTGAGTCATGCACCTGTTTCTTGTTCCATTAATCATCACTTCTGTGTATTTAATGCTGCTTTTTCACATGCTCTCACAATTATCATAAATATATGTGTAAAAATTGCACATGAACGCCCTCCCATTTCGAAAGTTGAATGAAATGAGCTCGTAATCACGCCTTCAGAAGTGGGAATTATCAAATTTTCGATTGCACGTGAAGGCAGCATAAGCCCTTCTGTTCTTTCTGTTCATTGTTCTGTGTCATTAATGTTATTGTATAGAGTGTTTCTTGTTCTTGGTATTTATTAATAAGTCTCTTTCATCATCATTCTGCGTCATGCATCTCACTTTGTGGATATAAACTACACACAGCCCTGTGACATTTACTTCTATTGTAAATCCCTTACTTTTTTTTTTTTTTAAAGGAATGAGTCAAAATTTCTTTCTGTGGAACTGTCACAAAAGCTATTGATTGCTGAACCAAGAACATTCCTTTAAATGTACAGTAATTATAATAGTGAGCCGTATATTAACTGCAGTGGTGTGAGCATACACTTTAAAAAATTCTATGCAATTAGTGAACAGCAAGAAACTTTAAAGCTGAAGTGAATAAATGTTTCAATGTTAAAATAGTTACTTATATTGCATTTAACATACCAGCTTAGTGACTATCTATAAATAAGCCATTTGTAGATTGACTCCACCTGAAAATTAGAAACACTGTGGATTTGCAGAGGTTTCAGAACCTCACAACTGAAGCAGCAACATTGATTCGACCACTGGTGTGAGTTTGAGGCAACATTAATCCATTCGTCTGATCAAGGTGTGTTCGGGAAATCTGTGTGAAAACATTAATTACTTTTTCAGCTCCATTTTGTTATACTAGTGAGGCAAAAATTACAGTATTTAGCTAATAAAAGCATCAGTTAAATGACAAGTATCTAATATATCATACTGTAAAATGTGAGCTGGAGCTGGGTGGTGCAGAACTGCCTGAGGCTCTGGTTTGGTCTTCATAATGCTTTCATACACTGCCCAGTCCTCTGACACCACTACAAACACACACACACTCTCTCTCTCACACACTCACACACACACACACACAAAAGCACACACATCCACAGAGAGAGAGAGAGAGAGAGAGAGAGAGGGAACGGAAGAGAAAGAGAAAGAGAGGCTCACTTACTCGGTTTCATTTGATTACTGACAAATCAATATTCAAAATGTGTTACAAAAAAAAAAAAAAAACTTGATCCAATTATATATTTTTAAGAGTATATGATATTTGACACAAAGATTTCAGATTTTTTTTTCTCAATTTGATTGTTTCATATCAATAATTTCCCTACAAAACACAGCAGACAGTGCAGAGAACCAATCTTTTGTTCACCAAAAAAAATTCCTCTCTTCATCAATAGATGGCACTCTTTGCTTTATGCCTGACACACATGCCCAGCAAGACAAGAAACAAAACACTGCTCTGCACTTAGTACATTTAATGTATCAATATCAAGTGTGCATATAAAACATCAATCTAGATGTATATTATAAAACAGTGTTGAATTTCTACATCTGTTTTAATGCTGGATACAATCTACATTATATCTTAGCACTACTGTGGTCAAATAAAAATACCGCATGCTCACATATACAGGTGGATTTATTTCAAGGGGGATGATTTTTGTCTGAGGATTTCTGAGAGGCAATGAATATATAGTGTATCAGGGTTTTTGTGGATGTCTGCGGCATCATAAAGGACATCAGATGTGATGGCTTGGGGGAGGTTTCAAAGAGGGGCAGCTAAAAACTGAAAACTAAAATCCATGGCCACAAATGATTAATTTATAGCTTTGCAGGGTCCAAACGGTTTAAGAAAGAGCCATAGGAAATTGAAGAGCCAAATAAAACCACTAAATATTTAATAAACACAAACACAAAGCTTTGGCAACTAGATTCAAAAATCCTCAAGGTAAAATCTTGTTAAAAATCTGTGTAATCAATAAATGTACTGTAGGTAGAGGGAGATGTGTTGAAAAAGAAAAGATTAAAAATTCAGATTTTGGTTTAAAAAAAAAACAACAACTAACGCTTCAAGCATTCAGTACAAGCGAACTAGGAAGAGCAAATGAATTGTGTATAGCCTGTTCTGCTCCTCTTACCAGCCAACACAGGTAGAGGTCAAGAGTACTGGAAGTACATAAACGGAATACCGCTTTTCACCGAGCCACACCTCTGAAATTCGTCTGTTAAGAGTGCCAGGGTTCTCCGCCGGCACACTGAGGAGGAACATTTTTTTTAATTCTGACCTGCTTAGCAAAGAAGAGGCCTTATAAATGAATATGAGCACTTTCGCTTTCACCGTTTCCATGTTTTAATATCAGACACTTGCTTCCATCTCACATCTGTGCAGCTTTGAGCTAGAGGGGTCCGGGAGGGGTACTATAGGAAACGGCCCCTATAGGTGTCATCATCCTAACCTCCAAGGCAGCTTCAGTCATCTTGAGGGCTTTTAAATTCAATCTCGGATATGCGCCTGGACACAAACAGGTGGAGGTTAAAAAAACTGTATCAAATAAAGGTTTACCTTTGCTTTTGGTTTGGGCTAGCGTTGATTCCAAGCCAGAGGTACTTAAAGCTTTTGCCTTATTTACAGTCCCTTTGGCAGACGTACAACGGCCCCGGGCTATAACACAGTGTACCTAATGTTCAAACTGGCAGGTAATCTTATGTCAAACATTCCCCTTTGATATAAAGTGATCAATAGATTCTTGTGAAGAAGTAATTTCTCTGATGTTTCAACTCAAGATATTCTTTTATTACAATACTTATATTATTCTTTTTTTTTCTGATCACTGAGAGGTGGCTCTCAGAATACAGGGGCCACTGTAGGACAGAGCGCAATAAAGAAAGCAGAGAAATTGTGTGTTTAGATGTTTCCGGAGTACAACAATTTTTCAATCAATACTCTATGTAACACAATTATCTGCAGTAATCTGGTTGTATTGGAAAAGAGTTTTGCACCAGCCTACTCCAGGGATTCAGTCTGAACAGCTAACTGATAATTCCATCATATTTAAAATTTATAACTTGCAGTGAAATGGACAGAATCTCACTTCTTGCAATCCATGCAACATTAGAGGGCTAAAGCAATGAAAATGTATATTACAGGAATAAGTAACATTGCAAGTGTGCAAATTCGCAATTTTTTGCATATATATATATATATATATATATATATATAGATATATATAGATATAGATATATAGATAGATAGATAGATAGCGTCAAATGATTAATCGCATCTAATGTGTGTATTTCTTATGTATATATAAATACAGACACATGCATGTATATATTTAACAAAAATATATTTATTTATAAAATATTAATTTTACATACAATATCAATTATATATATATATATATATATATATATATATATATACACACACACACACACACACGTAAATATTTCTTAATTTCTTAAATAAATGTGTGTGTGGGTGTCTGTGTGTATTTGTGTGTAAAAATGTATTAAATATTAAATAAATATTATACAACTTTACATTTTTGAAAAGTAGATTTCAGTAAGTTATATATTAAATTAAATTATAATACATTTATAATATTTAAAGATACTATAATCTAATATATCTAATGATAATATAATATTAATAATACATATTCAAATATTATATTTTGAAAAATTTAAAAGATGGTTAATATGCTATATAGTCAACAGCAAAAGGTCAAAGGTTTGAAAATGTTCTTAATGAAAGTAACTTACAGGCATTTAAAAAATTTAGTTCTTGACAATTTTTTCACCTTATTTTTTCATGCTTCAAACCTAATGCAGCAATTGAAAGAGAGGTCTGCCATGCATTGATACAGCTCAGAGAGGAAGTCCTTCTCTCCTTTAGTCATTTTTGTATATGCATCATGAACGCTGCCTACAGCAGGCTGCTCAACCTCCATCATTCACCCTATTAAGCGGCGATTTTTCACCTTTCCTGAATTAACAGCGTTCGCATTTAAACATTCCTACCGTAGAAAGGATGCACAGAGGATTCTTCAATTAGAATGCCATGTATCATTTCCAGCAGGCCCTCGCCACGGCAACCCCTGTGCCGCTGATGCGCAAAACAGGATCATAAATCATGTCACTGCCAGCCAATCAGCAGCTGCCTTTTCTGCTGGATAGGCGCAGGCTGCGGCATAAAGTTATATTCCTGCATGTAATGTATTATTCCTCAGCTTATTTTAACGCCCAGGCGGCCTTAATGCTACAGAATAAACACCTCAAACCACCGAGGTCAGAAAACTCATGTAAAGCAGCGGCGAGCAAACGGCAATGACATATCTTCAGCGGTGCAAATCTCGAAATTCGATATTTGTTAGAGCAACATACTGTATTTGTCTTGAAAAAAAAAAACAACTCAAAATGCAAGAACTGTTAAAAATTGTTAAAAAAACTCGCATTTAACGAGAATGCCCTCGATCGATCATCGGTACAATGGCGCACTCGTGAGTTGGAGTGCATGTACAGGTCACACAAAACCGGAGGGCAGCCCATATTAGCCGGAGAATGCGATTCATCCATGCCAAGGGCTCATGGCATTCTTGTGAAGTGGGAAGGGGGCAGGGCCGTTCTCTTCACCTATGCTGTTGAAGTCTGGAAGGGTTCCTCGATGGCACTCTCTTCTTCTGGTTTGATTTGGTCCAGCTGCCTTCAAACAGTTCAATCACCCACTTGAACTCTCACGGTCATTGCCACTTCCTCCTTTCCCTCTGATTTTTCCCCTCGTTCAGCCACGAGAAGGAGATTTTCAAATGCAATCCATCACTTATGGCCGGTCAACACCGATTCCAGTCAAACCGCACCGATATCTTTACGTTTTACATTTTAAACACTAGGGAAATCGATACGGCGTGCCGCTCTCTGGGAGGCTTTGAAGTTATGGAGCATCTACGCTCATCTCATCAACTGAAACTGTTGCCTTGACACCCGGGAATGAACACAGACAAGGGGATAAAACGATGAACTGATCTTATGCATGGACTAGACACCGCCGTCCCCGGCAACCTGAGCAGGCTCAAAAGCACTCAAATAAGACATTACAGTCTGACACGAAATTATAGACTCCACTGTAGATCTAAGGAGAAAAGGACAAATCCAGACAGAATACATAACAATTATTTTACATGCCTCAAGGAGCCATCTGCATCAAAACGGCAGCACGGACACATTCGTTTGTGGTGGCGCAAAAATAAGCAACGGGGTGTTTATCGGTAGCGGCGGTGTAATGAGCGAGTGAGGACGATTTGGTGATGTTCTACTGAGAGAGATAGTCTGCCCTGCATGCTTCAGAATGAGATCATAACCAGCATGCTGTGGACAAATGGGGAGGTTTCAAATGACTCCTGATAATCAAGGCTGGAGGGCCGGCTGGCTTTGGGGTGGGGATTGATCTATCTCTCGCTCTCTTCTGTCGCTACTGAGGATGCCCACGTTAATTCTTAATGAGACATTCCTGCATGCGTAACAACACTGTCTGCACAAAACAACAAAGGCCTCCCAGACTGCAAATGAGGAGTTCTCTACAGACAGCCCAGCCAGCATCGCATCATTACCACACACACACACACACCACAGGCTGCCACCATCACATAGCCCATCATTAAGGTGAGCTGTACTTCCTGCTTGTGTGTATTGTATACGTATAGAGGGTTTGTCTGTCTGGACAGTTTATAGCTAATTTAATAATAAGACAGGTGGTACTATACCATAACATGATTTGCACCAGCAGCTTAAAAAATAAATAGCATTTATGTGACAATTTTTTAAATCACAAAATCTTTAATAATATATAATAAAATGTTTATTTTTTTAGAAATTTAGCTTGAGATAGTATTAGCAATTAAAAACATTCTTTGTCCGATAGTATTGATAAAATCACCTTTTAAAAATGGACAAAGTACCCATTCTTTGCATGGACAATAGTGAATAGCCAAATCTTATGGAAAAAGTTTTAAGGTATGCTTCTATTCACGAAGAGCACAGGCTTCACGTTAATACTAAGAAAGTGACAAGGTTTTTTTTTTTAAGGATTTCAACTAGGAAAGCATCAAGGCCGCTGCATTCAGAACGAGCAAACGTGTGAGTCATACCAGTGTCCGTGTGAAGAGGGCTGATGTCCAGCATCTGTCTGGCTCAGGTGGGCTCCTCAAGGCCTATCTTTCTTAAACCACGTTTGATGAGTCTTTCTGCCTTTTGATAATTCTCATGCAAGCCATCCACAGACACCACTTCACTTCTGAGGGTCAACTTTATGTACACCTGCTCAACTTCAGCTCCTCTTTCCTCTGTAGATCCAAGACACAAGAATATAGAGGAACCGAGTGAGATACACCAGGTTGATTCCAGAACTGAAGTCAAAACCAATGCTAATTCAGGTCTATAAGACAAAATGAGATATATTTTCCCCTCAGACCTGAACATATTTCCCTTAAGTCTATGTATAATGGTAAATTTTTATGACCATTTTCTGCCTTTAAATAGTGTCTTTAACAAATGCCTCTTTTCATGTTTTATCCAATTTTTAACACTTTTATCATTAACATTCTCTTTGCAAATCCTGCAACCAATTGTGACAAGATCATAAAACCAGTCATGTGCTGCACAGTTAGACTAACGGTACGTTTACAAGACAAAAATGTACTAGTTTTTCCTTTGCGTTTTTTGCATACAGATGACAACACTGTCAAAATGTTCCCTGTTCACACGTATACGCGAAAACAATTAAAAAGCTCTATATTATGCATGCCAAGCCAGTAGTTGGCGAAGTCACTTTGTAAAGAAACACTACGTGCCTATAGACTGAACATGTAATGCTCACGACGTCACCATTTTCACAAATTTGCGTTTTTGTAGTTTACAAAGGGACAATAACGGCATCTTTTCCAAAAACTTGCGCTCTGAAACCCGTTTCAAAAGTTTGTGTTTCCCCCAAAACGCCATTGTCGTGTAAATGAATGGCCAAAATGCATTAAGTTAAGTTTTCAGTATTTAGTTGAAAATTGTGTCATGTAAATGTTCCCTAAAATGATCAGGGATTTTCTGAAAAATAAACTTGTTTTTAAGGTTGGGATTCTTTAGTATTTGCTGTACAGTACGTGCTAAACACAACAAGAAACAACACAAGGTTTTGTGAACATCCTTGCATATTATTAATATTCTGATTATTAATGTTCAAGGATAACATTCAGCCCGCTTTCATCCAACAGCCATCATTGGACAGTCACATGTTGGTGTGTCTTGGTGCTGAGATGAGGCATTTACAATTTTTGTTTGTTTGTTTGTTTGTTTGTTTGTTTTTTCACTTAAAAAAAAATAAGTTGTGCAAGTTACAATTTGTTTCATAGTACATCAAACTCTTTTATTTCACAAAAATATGTATTGAATGTATTCAATTTCGAAAATGAGTATTAAACCATTACTAATCTCACATAACTACACTACACTAACAATCCCACAGTGTACTTGCTATGTTTGCAGATGCCACCCTCAGTTTAAAATTTGCATTCTGGGACATTATTATTTAATCACCTTAATTACGCTCATGTATGTGACAATGCTGCCTATTACAAAACGTGTCCCCGCATAAACTTGAACAACCACTTAGCATGTATAATACATAACCACTTAGGTGTCTTAATGTGGCCTTGATATTCAAATCAGCTCAAAACACTGAACGCATGTGAATAGCCGCTGATGTGACCCGACAACAACAACATGCCAGCGGGGGCATGTTCTGCAGCAGAAACACATGTCTATTGCCCCAGCTACTCTTTATTGAATGAGAGCCTGTTATTTTCCCTCAGGTGCCCATGAATGGCTGGTTTTCTCCCTTGGCACAATTCCACGCCATTCTTTATCGGCTCGCCATCACCGGCTCTGCTGATTTGAATATTTAGTGTCCTTTCATGCTTTAATTGGAGTCAATTGCATTCACTTGGCACATTTTGCTGGAAATTAATCCAGGGGCCTAATTTGTTTCTGTCAGGCAATCAAAGCCTGAGTGAATAATGGCAAATGTTATTATAGATCCCCTAGTCTCCAAATACCCCAACTATGTATTTAACTAAAGCCTTTAATTATTTGCGCAGTGTAGTTGTAGTAGGGCTCAGAGTCAGACGGGCCAAATGAATGAGGTTTTAAGGGGGCGACTGGGTGTGTTGGCGAGTGCTGCTAACATAACAAACATTTGACTGGAGCGCTCACCGAGAACGCAGTCGATGAGCGGTGATTGGAGACAGAGAGGCTACGCGGATGCCGGAGAGAGAGGATAATTGACAGATACCGGGAAAGCTCAGCAGATGAGGAGACCAACTTGCTAAAGGATAAAATACACAGCAAAGCAATTTGCTGGAGCAAAAAGAGACGGTAAGTATATTATTGGTTACCTGACATGATCCATCCTTTCACTGTGATACTAAATTTCCTATCTGAACTAAACTTGTATCCACTGTTGAGAGGAAACAGATATTTCTGCAATAAGATTAAAAAAAATATCATACATGCCTTTGCCTCCCCATAAGTTTTTAAAATAAGCTGGTAATTATTAATGAGTAAACAGAGTTCACTTGATGCCAAGACAATAATCAATGTATTTCACAAGCAAAAAGTGCCAAAAGGTACCATGGTAATGAGAGGATGTTTTAAACGTACTCCATCGTGTTTAAAAATAAAGTCTGCCAGCACCTATACTGAGTATCACATATGAATCAGGTCACAAAATGATGGGTTAATAAACATGCTGAGTCTCATAGCAAAGCTAAACACATGTTTACTTTCTCTGAATTATATCCGCCTGATATCTGCTCACTTAAAACACGCATTGAGAGCTGATAATCATGTTCTCCTGCATGATTCGAGAGCATCTTGTGCTTCAATGGAAACAAGAACGTCTGACAAAGTACAAAGTTCACATGGTCAATGTCATAAATCTGCTTATTTGATTAGTAGCATAGAAATAGTGTAGGTATTTCTTATTCATACATTTATTTGCTTACAATTTTTCCAAAGTCTGTTTATGTCCAGGTTTAAATTAGATTTTGAATTTTCAATGCTGTCTCAGACTCTTAAACCTCAATGTATATAAAGACAGCAGAAGAACTTTTGAGAACAGTTATATATTAAATTCAGAAATGAAACCACTTAAGCATATATATCGGCAAAATAAAAGCCTTTTCAGAGGCAAAATAAAGTTCAACAAAGCAAAAGTGCATCAGGACTAGCCACAGTACTTCACTGCTCACAGATATGTCCCTCAACAACAGACCAGTATCAGTCTTATTACTGAATGTAACAAAGTATAAAATACAGTCATTCTTCAAATCGGTAACTCTTTTATAAAGCACAAATTAAATTTGATTTGATTAAAATTATATTCCGCCAGTCTGACCTTGTAGGCTGCAGTTTAGCTCATACAAATTAAATTTTTCTGCAATAAAAATGATTCATTTGTTGCCAGGCATTGTAAATGTCTTAAAAAAGACGCAAAACCAAAGTGACATCAGGGGTGCTTGATTCATTTGTCACCCAAGGATGCCCCAAACAGGGCAACTGCAGTGGCTAACAAATATTAATGAATCCTGACGCAAGCACAAAATTGCTTGGCAAGGAGAATGCTGGGAGATTATTAGTACATTCTGTGTATGCTCTAAATAAACTGAGCTTTCTTTAAACACTGAAATATGAGACCAAACAAATGGACATATCACCTTGAAAGAATAATAATGCATAGAAACGTTTGAATATCTAAAACCTCTTTGACAGATACTGAAAAAAAAAAAAAACTGAGAAAAAGGTCACAGAATACACTGAAAAAATCCATCTGTTAGTACAGTAGGTATTATTATAATGAGTTATATAAGTAATAATACACTTGTTTTCAGAGATTATATCATGATATGTCTTACTCCATTTTAGTACATTGTCTAAAATTCATGCTTAAAACAAAACAGTTTACTAAAAGGATAATTTACAAAAAGAAGTGTTAGGTTGTTTTTTATTAATATTTTCCGAATAAAGAAACAGTTTAACCAAAAATGAAAATTCTGTCATCATTCATCTTCATGACATTTTAAAACCAAATGACTTCATTCCATGAAACCTGAAAAGATAAATTTCCATGCACTTACAATGAACTGCGATTGAGACTTTCAAGCTTCAATGCAAAAGCAAGACAGAATTTTCATTTCTGAATGAGTTATTCCATTAATATCTTCTTTTTGCAGTGCATTTTTATTCTTGGAGCACCGATGACTACAAACCATTTTTGGTGGCTGTCCACTTTGTGTCTTAATCTCTCAATTTCTTCCTTGCACTGGTGTATTTTCCCTGTTCGGCCCTTCAGATTCATCCAGAGCTCTTCGGTTAGCTGGTCCATTGCCTCTTCAGGGTGTTCCATAAGGCTGACTTTCTGGACATAGAGTCTTCGGGCTGGAGATTTCTGCTCTTAAAATTCAGACTTCTGCCTTGGCCTTTAGGACAGCACAGAAAAATACTGTCCCAAAGTATCTACAATGAGAACAAAAAGCAATAAACCTCAGCTTCTTGCATGATAGCTATTTTCTGCCAAACGGTCATAGTTACAAAGGTTATTTTACTAGTTAAACCATAGTAATTTTTCATAGCAGATTCCTTGAAACCATTTTTAATAGTTTCACTTTGAGATTTCTTCTCTGTAAGTCATTTTGTTTAATTTCCTCCTTCTGATGTATAGCCAGATCCCTAATGAAAATTTACTGGTTTTACTGTAGTATCAATAAGTGTAGTAACTATGGTATTTTGCTGGATACTGTGCATGCAAGAACAATGTTAATCTAGGCTTCATCTGAGACAGGAACCCTAAAAGTTGTAAAATATGACCATGCACTTAGATCGACCCCCGTAATGTAGTTAGCATAAGATGTGCAAGAGCCAACATGCCATCTGAACATTGCAATAATAATATGAGACTAATGCCACAAACCTTCATTCATCATTCAAAATTCCTTTCACATGGAGCTCCTTGACGCATCCAAAGATTTGATCCTGGACTGAACCTACAAGGCATATAAGAAAGATCAAGAGGTTTTTGTTCCAGAAATCATAGAACAACTGAATGACTAATCTCAATGTGTCAAGCTAAGAAAAGAGACATTACGATTTGGGTAGTTCACCCAAAAATGAAAATTCTGTCATCATTTATTCACCCTTAAGATGTTCTAAACCTGTATGAGTTTCTTTCTTCGCCTGAACACAAAAGAAGATATTTTGAAGAATGTTTGTTACCAAACAGTTGTGGGGCACCATTGACTTCCATAGTATAGAGAAAAAAATGGTGTCCATAAATGATGACAGAGGGCCCTATCATACACTCAGCGCAATGCTCCGCCAGGTGCGAAGAAAGTGTTTTTTGCTAGTTTCAGCCTAAGTGTCCAAGTTGTTTAAATAGCAAATGCTCTCACGCCCATCTGTTCGCCCATTGGCATACTGGCCTGAAAACGAGGTGTGTTCAGGTGCATTGTTGGCGTGTTGCTATTTTGAGGCAACTGAAAACGACTGTGTCAGTGACTAACAAAAACCTGGTCTAAAGTCAATGGCGCAGTATTTTTTGTTATTTAAAGGGCGCATCAGTAATATGCCAATGCTATCTCAAGACCAATTTGTACGTATTTTAGTAGGTGGCTAATTTGTACAAATTTGTACGACCTCACTCGAATTCATACAATTTGTCTAAACCCCAGTGACGGGTAGGTTTAGGGGTGGGGTTAGGGATAGGGGTAGGTCATACAAATTCATAAGAATGTGGCAACTCGTAAAATATGTACGTTTTAGCAAAAAATGAATGAATTTGTACAAGTGAGTCATACGAATTTGTACGAATTAGCCACCTCGTAAAAAATATGAACAAATTACCATGAGATCGGGTTGAATATGCACCTATAGGCAGGTGCACAACGCACGTACACTCTGCTCGTTAAACACACAGGGATGCGCAGCAACACACATGCCGAATATTAAAAATAAAAGGATTACAATGTAAAAGATTATTATTGTGTACATAAAGATAAAAATGCCTACATGTCATAATGGATAGTCATTGCATGTATCTGAATGACCTATTTGCAGAAGTGGACAAAAGAAATTGGATAATTATTTGACCAATCGTAGCAATACACACAAAACTGACACATCAGGTTTAGGGTGTCTATATTCTGTCATATAAATAGCAATCCACCATGGCGCGAGCACAACTGGCTTTTAAAGGAAATGGGAGATTGCACGTTACGCCCAAAACACACCAATGACTCATTAAGAGACTAGGTAACGCTTTTGAACCATGCGCCTGCGTACCGACCACTTTTTCCATTGTTAAACTAGCAAAAGTGGATTTGGACATGCCCTAAGTGCACCTGTGCCATGTGCTTAGATTGTTAAAATAGGGCCCAGAATTAAAATTTTTGGGTGAACTATCCCTTTAAGGAGAGTAAAAATACCCACATTATTACAAATTATTATTATGAAAATTTGTGCAGTCTCGCTTAAAATTATAAGCGAACATTATACATCTACAGATCTTTCTCTGAATTCTTATGGAATGTAAATGGAGCGAATAGAATGTAATATCACAGCAAATGGTAAAAGTTATTCTGGCTAAAGAACACCAAGAACTTTTTCTGGGTGAGGATGAGAGGGTCCGTGTAATATCACACATAGTTATACACTGTGTGGGGGGCTTTCAGATGACCCCAGCACTACTCTGATTTGCTCACTAGAGTGGTCAGATTCGAGTTTTTATGTGGAACGGCATGATGTTTCCAAAGTGCTCTCAAATGAATCCTGAAAGCCCTCGTAGACGTGGGCACAATTAAAGCATATTTATGTCTAACTCAATCATCGTGATCAAATACTCCGCAACCTTATTTGCTTACTAATTTTGTTTTGATGAGTTCATGTTCCAAATACTCTGTATGAATGTCTTGTTTTGTGACTTTAGATTTTTATGAGATTATGGTTTTTTTATTGAAATAGTTTTGTGGCTTTAAAGAGCTTTTCTTTTGCTTGTCTTTCATTTTATTTGATAAATGACATTAACAGTGCATAATGACTTTGATATGCTGCTCTTGTGACTGTAATGAAAAACTTGTGGTCATAACGGCACTTTCTAAAGGCTTGTTAACGAAGGACCACATCCCAAGTGACCTTGAAGCCGCTACATTAAATTTGCTGGCTTATTTTATCTTTTGCTATTTGCGTCTATCACATGCCGTTGCGCGGTGCACATAAGTGAAAGTTCTTTAATACTAAGCGATGTTGTTTTCTTGCCCTGACTGATTTTAATCTATGATGAGGACAAGCCTTTAATCTTTAAAAATCAATTAAGCACTTCTCTCCGCTTTCAAACTCCTGTTTTACAAACTCTCCTAATGATGGGTTCAGGGCCAGTGCTTCACAAACAGCGCAGTGTGTGTGACCTTAAAACAAAGTAGGCTAAAACATTGCAGCTGTAAAAAATACTATTAAGCACCGAGTTTTAGTCCATCTGAAAATGTCACAAAGTCTCCAAACACTTCAAACAACTGAGCAAATGCTAAAATTATTCAAAATACAAAGTAATAAATAAACAAATGAACAATAGAGGTCCTTTTCTGTACTATTTCACTCCAAGGGAAACCTAATTAATCTTGCAGCACACCTGTGCTTTAGTTGAGATCCAAGTACCTTCACAAAACGGGTGTATGCTGTGTTGTTGAGGGGGCTTATTTTATAAATTATTCTTTACATTTTTTAGATATTTAATTAAATACTGTTTAATAATATTTAAAAAAACAAAAACAAAAAAACATTAAAACAACATATGAGGGATTTTTTTTTAGATTTTTTTAAAGATATTTTAAATATGAGGGAAGAAATAAACAACACTAAACTTGGTTAAAGGGTTAGTTCACCCAAAAATGAAAAAATTCTGAAAATGAAAATGCCGTTCCAAACCCGTAAGACCTTCGTTAATCTTCGGAACACAAATTAAGATATTTTTGTTGAAATCCGATGGCTCCGTGAGGCCTGCATAGGAAGCAATGACATTTCCTCTCTCAAGATCCATAAAGGTACTAAAAACATATTTAAATCAGTTCATGTGAGTACAGTGGGTCAATATTAATATTATAAAGCGACGAGAATACTTTTGGTACGCCAAAAAAAACAAAATAATGACTGATATAGTGATGGCCGATTTCAAAACACTGCTTCAGGAAGCTTCGGAGCATTATGAATCAGCGTGTCGAATCAGCTGTTCGGAGCGCCAAAGTCACGTGATTTCAGCCGTTTGGCGGTTTGACACGCGATTCGAAACACTGATTCATTACGCTCCGAAGCTTCCTGAAGCAGTGTTTTGAAATCGGCTAACACAATATAAGTCGTTATTTTGTTTTTTTGGTGCACCAAATATAATATTTTATAATACTTTATAATATTAATATTGAACCACCGTACTCACATGAACCGATTTAAATATGTTTTTAGTATATTAATGGATCCTGAGAGAGGAAATGTCATTGCTGGCTATGGAGGCCTCACTGAGTCACCGGATTTCAACAAAAATATCTTAATTTGTGTTCCGAATGACAGAATTTTCATTTTTGGGTGAACGAACCCTTTAAGCAAACAGTCTATTTATACTCTACTGAGAGTTAGTTGACAATTAGTTACAAAGTTAAATATAGTCAGTAGAATGTAAAGATGGACCATCGAAATGAAGTGTTATTGTTTAAATATTTGTAAATGTTGGCCAGATACAATAAAATGACGCAGCATTTTGTCAATGACTTGTCTCAAACTTCTGTCCATTCAGTTATCCCTTACTTACAATTGCATATGGTTATCTTATGTTTATTTGTCTGTGTTTGATTGACAGCTGCTGCTAACCTGCTGCTGCATTAGTTGCAGTTGGCTTTGGAGCTGCCGTCTTTCCCGCCCGCCCGGTCCAGTCACATGTCTCCTATGGGCGACACGTCTCACTCAGCACATGCGTGTGGACCCGCTGCTTCCTCACCCCCTCATTAAGCCTGCTGACCTCAGCCTGCCATGATACCGGCTACACTCATACGCACCCAAACACCTTCACAAACGCCACCGCAATACACCAAAGTTCAACATCATCTGTATTCATAGCCTGGCTAAATATTGAAAATTATTCCGCTGCTCCCAAACACACACTCATGAATTTTTCATGAGTCAGTAAACAGATGGGTGGCGGTAAAGATGCGGGAGGGGTCAGGGAGGACACACACCTTCTAGTCTAAACACACACACAAAACACAGACACATACCACCTCTAAAGGAAAATATATACACAAATCTGAGCACCTTTGTTTAAAAATAAAAAAAAACCTTTGCATCTACTAAGACAGATAATCTCTCATCTATGCCTCCCTATTTATCTTTAATACATCCTAACAACATCCGCTTTGGCTAAACACACACACTTCCTCTTTTAAACACAGACAAAACATGACTCACCTTTTCCAGTGAATTCCATTTAAACACCTAAAAGAATTCAATGATTAGTCAAAAAAAAGCACTTAAAAATCAGTGTTTAAAGTAAATTATTGTCATTGTTCGAGAACTCCTTTGTAAGAGGTTTGCTGTAATGTTTTCCCCCTCATCTCCTCTTGTTCTCCCTGGGAATTCTTCTCCTTCATTCTCATCCCCTCCTGCAGAATCACCCCATGGCTGCCCAACTAAAAACAGCCAACAAACAATGCAAAAAAAAAAAAAAAAAAAAAACAGCAACAACTTTATAGCAACTGCAATCTCTTCTGTCTTCTGTTAAATTACGATAGCATTAGAAATAAGTTAATTCTTTCGAATTTACAATATTGAGCTCTGTACAGGTTAGTTTTGAGTTTGATTGAAAGGGTTATCATATTTATTTAAACATTTATGTTTGGTCAAATTAAATTCAATTTCCAGTATCTATCCATATTCCCATCTTATCCCATTTTCCACAAACATTTAAAATTGATGCTCACATTGTCAACTGACGTCGACTGAAGTTTATTTGCATGCATTTTATGCCATACCTTTCAAAATAAATATTGATAAAATAAATAAAATATAAATAAAAATATACATAAAATAATAAAAATAAATAAAATGAAATAATATAATCAAAAATGTGAAATAAAAAATAAAATAAAATAAAATAAAATAAAATAAAATAAAATAAAATAAAATAAAATAAAATAAAATAAAATAAAATAAAATAAAATAAAATAAAATAAAATGTTCCCAGAGTGTTTTGTATGCTATGAGGTTTAAACATTGTACAGGTAGTATGTCCTGTACCTTGAAGATCCTTTGTTTGGAATATATGGCTCCAGATGGCAGGAAATCTATTTAAAAAGTGTTTTTAAAGAAAAAGAATTTCTACAGGGTATGAAGAGAGACACTCCAAACCTTGTAGACTTCATAGCTTTACCCTGCAGCTGGTTCACCCTCCGCCTGTGGTTCCACCATGTCTGTCTCTCCACCTGCTGATGCCACTGAACACAGCACAGATATGAAACAAACACATGTGAAACACTCCCAAAACATCTTATTACAACTACAGACAATGTGGCGTAAAACACAAAAGGATGCTGTTAGACTGGAGGCTTTATTTTAGGGTTGTTTTTTTTATTTTATTATTTGATATCTATATCTACATCTGTAAACAAAGAAGAAGAATTGTTCAAAGACCTGCCTCTTTTTCAAAATCCAATAGTTTTTCGTGGTCCTCTGTATTTCCATTGAGGCAACAAGGGTTTTTTTTTTTGGTTTTTTTTGCCTCTAGTAAAATAACAAATCATGGACAACCGCAAAGTTAATTGTTTCATCATAAAATTATTTGAAACAGATTTATGTGATTTCTATCATTCACTGTTTTGAAGCATTGCACTATTACTATTACTAAATCTATCATTCCAATATAATATAATAATTGCTTAAGAGCTGTTGTCTTTGATAAAGACAATATGCTACATTTTTAATGTATTCTCACTGATCGCATTTGCTTTCGTCTTTGTGTTCGACTGCACGGACTAATAAGTCTCTCTATTTTCCGAGAGTCCATCTGTGCTTTCAACAACATCTTCAATCTCAGCCATTGTAACACCAGTCTGTTTCTTTAAATGAGATATTAGCTTCAATCACCATGTGGGAGTGAATGAACCATTTCCAGAGATCTCGCCACGCTCTGCACGTTTCTTACGTCGTCTAAACACAGAAATATGTATCGCCCTCAATTCGGCATATAGAGCATCTTATGGGACGTGAAAGGTCGTTTGTAACTGTCCACAGGATTGATGGAGTTAAGATAGCTCTTTGACCTTCACCCTGCACTCATGAAGAACAGTCTCAAATGACGGAGCATCGGACAAGTTTGGACCGAAATGCTTTCCACCACTTTTTCCCACAAGCCTTTCCAGTAGCTGGACAGCGCAGAGCCACACAAATGCAGCCTGAGATTTAATTACCGCAGTTTCCCCTTCATTAAGGGCTAACCTGTCATCCAATACTACTCGCCAATGTCTCCAATTTGCACTAATTCCTGCATTTCTGTTTGCTTTTGGCTGTCCTTTCAAAGCTATATTCAGAGAATAATTGCTTTTGTGGCCTATGCAAACATAGTCAGGATCAATCGAAACAGAGCTTAAACAATTTTGTATTGGCCATCTGTCTGTGGCTGATGCCTTCAACTCTGAAACTAAGTAGCAAAGGCATTGTAGCTCAGAGCTAGGGCAAACACTCCGGCTCAGAGTGAAGCTGATATTTCACATGAAGGAAAGGTCTTGTCTGAGTTCAAGACCTCAAAATACACTCAAAACAGCAACCTCGAGTAAGACTTAAAACTAAACCACCAGAGAAAGTAGGAACAAACAGTATTGAATAAAATGGGTTTGTGGGCACTTTTGGAAAATAAACTCTCTTAAAACACATTTTTCAATTTTATTTTTTACTATTTGTCACTAACAACGTCCAACACGGGATATACATACATCTCATGAGAACAGTCATTTTTTTCTCAGAACAAAAATGGCAGCACTTTATTTTACAGCCCTGTTCCCATGTACGTGTAATGTACTTATTACAATAATTATAATAACTGGGTAATAACTAGATACTAACCTTGTTAGGTACCTCATATTTTCCGTGTAGGTACCTTATATTACCCAGTATTTTCTTAGGTAAGTACACTGTAAGTACACGTACTGTAAAATAAAATGCAACCAAAATAATAATAATAAAACAATAATAAAAAAATTATAATTTCCATCATCTCAAATTATGTATTGTACTTAATAACATTCTGTGATGGAAATTACATTTTAAATTTTATTGGAATTAAATGATCATCTACTTTGTCTTGCTAAGTCTAATTTCACAGCTAGGATATTGTGTAAATACACACAAAAAAATAATAATGTTCTACTTTTTCATGCACTTTTGTATTTTGACAAAGCTTGACTGAAAATGAAGCACAAAAATATTCTGCTCTAAAAGGATTTTTTTTTTTTTCTCAAATTTCATCATATTTAACTGACATTTCTGGCTCCATATATATGGCAGAATTGTTCACTTTGGTAATAACTGATAACTAATTTCCACACAAGAAACATTTAAATGGTTCACTCTTTGTTTAAGCTATAGTTTTAAAAATGTAATAATTCATATTTTTATAATGGATTTTCAAGTACACATTGGTTAATGAGCAATACATTTATTACAGTATTTATTCATCTTTGTTCATGTTAGTTCACAGTGCATTAACAAATGTTAACAAATACAACTTTTGATGTTAATAATGTATTAGTAAAGTATTAGTTCATGATAACTAAAGTAGTTAACTAATGAAACATTGTTGTAAAGTGTTACCATTAAATCTATACACAAAAGACATTTGAGATGTCAAAAAATTAAATGAAGTCACCATCATATCACAAAAAAATAAAAATCGCTAACACTTTACAATAAGGTTAATTTGTTAACATTAGTTAATGTATTAACTAACATGAACTAACCATGAGCAATACATTTGTTACTGTATTTGTTAATCTTTTTAATAAAAATACAGCTGTTCATTGTTTGTTCATGTTACTTCACAGTGCATTAACTAATGTTAACAAACACAACTGCTGATTTTAATAATATATTAGTAAATGTTGAAATTAACATTAACAAAGATTAATACATACTGTAGAAGTGCAGTTCATTATTAGTTCATGTTAACTAATGTAATTAATCAATGTTAACTAATGAACCTTATTGTAAAGTGTTACCTAAAAATCAATCCCTGGGACATAAAAAGGCCACAAACACTCAAATACTCAGTTTAATACGAAACTAATAAATAATTCTAGGTATTCCAAAAGCTCACAGGTCATCTGAAGCATCTGAAGCAACAAAATGAGTGCGTGAGTGTGTGCGAGTGAGTACATGCAAGCGAGTTCCTCAATGTCCATGAATGCACCATTAGACAGCAGCATCATTTTGCCGGTGGCCACAAAAAAATTGCATTTAAAATGTATCACAGAGTGCCTCCGCGAGACTTGAGAAAACTGTATCATATCTGTAGTGCATAATTTCATTGTGTTTGTACATTTCATGCATGCATAATATATTGCGTTACACCCTTCCAAAGCACATTTAACAGGCTCATTGTAGCACAATTGCATAGGCCTGACATCTGATGTGCTCCAGTGCACAGCGACTGACATTAACCATATCTGAAAGCACGGGGAGAGAAAAAAACGAAGACAAAAAGCAAAGTGTGAATGCATCTCTCCTAAAAGAAGGCTGTAACCTTCTCATGAAACATTAAAAGGAAATCAGCTTTTATAGAAATGCAGGTACGGAGGTAGCAAAACAATTGTATTTGTTGTTTTTATACACTTTGTTTCTATTGTACCTTTACGATATTCCGAACTCGAATTAAATGTCAAACTACAGGAGCTCATTTAGACCATCAGATAAATAATTTTAAGACTAAACTGCTTTTTCTGCAAAGTAGATCAGATGTTACAGAGCAAAAGTAATAACATCTTAGATGTACTACGCTGACCCCAATATAAAGGTCAACGATGTATGGAATTGCATTACAGTGCATTAGACGAGAAGCATAAGAAGTATTACAAAAATAATTTGAAGTACGACTATAAACTGCACTCTTGATAAGTTGCGCTGCTGCCACTTTGTGACAGCCGCAAGCCTTTGTTGATTATTTAGCAAAGCGAGGCATGTCACAAGCTAGCACGTACGTAGCACAACCCACCACCAACTGGGTCAATCACTCACAACTTTTAGACGAGAACTTTACTCTAAAAGACATGCATTATGGACAGGAAGCCCCTGAAATCAAGGAGGAGGAGGTATTTTTAAATCAATCACTACATCTCGTATCTCCACGGCCCCTCCCTGCACACACTCCCCGGCTTCAAATACTGACAAAAAGAGAATCCCATCTGACGTTTAGACATCCTATACTGAGAACAGAGAGAGATCTGGGAATAAGTGTGATATATCCAATGAACAAACAAGCAAATAAACAAATAGAGTGAGTGACACTCACATCCAATATTTATAGAGAAGCGGGTTTATTAAGACTTTGTGAACAGAAAGAGTTGACATGAGTTCTTCTAAGAGGAGAGTTGGGTCTGACATTTGAGGCAAACTGCAGTCATTCTGACGGCCAGGGTAAATTTGATCAAAATTTATCTGACAAAATGTTTGTTAATGAAGGCAAAAACGAGATGAAAAATGTATAATAAATATACTATTGACAAAAATAGGATAAAATAAAAAGAAATCCTCAAGGTATTAACAGTGTTTGTGAAGAAATAGTCTATAAAGAATTTGACTGTTTCAAATAATCCAGGCATAATCAAGGATTGTCCTACTTGAGCTTATTAATATATATGAAATATTAGCATATTAGCAAATGCATCTATTAATTTATACACAATATAAATATGTTTCAAATGTATACTGGTTTCCACTAAAATATTAAGCAGCACAACTGCTTTCAACATTGATAATCATAAGAAATTTTTTTGAGCACCAAATCAGCATATTAAAATGATTTCTGAAGGATCATGTGACACTGAAGTCTGGAGTAATGATGCTGAAAATTCAGCTTTGCCATCACAGGAATAAATTACATTTTATCATATATGAAAATTAGAAACAGTTATTTTAAATTGTAATAATGTTTCACAACATTACTGTTTTTAATGCAGTCTTGTTGAGCATTAAAAAAAATAAATAAATCGCACCAAACTTTTGAACATTAGTATGTGTGCATATATGGGTCATTGACAAATAAGGTTTTTAAAAGTGTACAAAACATAACGGAGATATAATTAATTTTGAAGTTTTATTAAGTGTTAACAATGAGATTATGTGTTTTTTATAATCAATTAACACATTTTTTTACAAGAAGGTCAGTTACTTTGCTTCATGACAATGTGGTCCTTTGCAGGTGTCTGAATGATGTCACATCCAGTCATGTGATATTGATCCAAAATGGTCCCTTTATATTGGTTACTCCGAATGACATCAGTGAAATTTATTTTTCCAGACATTCTTTCTCATAACAAAGCAACGACTTCTACACATAATTTTAATACCATTTTGCACTATGTTGATATATGATGTTATAAAATCTTGCCAGAATGAAAGATATATACATTTATTACATTTTAAGATATTTTAATCACAAATGGCTGTAGTGGCCTTAAACCGAATGACCTTTGACACTTTAGAATCTTTAAAATACCTTTATATGTAGCAAAATATAATTAAAATCTTTTGGATTCAATAAAAGAGATGTAGTTGTACTACCTTACACACTTTGGATGTTACATCTTTGTTTTTTATTATTATTACTGCTGACTTTGTCACTGACTTTGTGATATTTACTACATTAACTTTCATGGAAATACATTATCAAAGTCTGTGTAAAGGGTCCACGCATGTCACTCCTGCCAGTCGGCAGCAGGGGCTGATGGGTAACGTGAGGAGGAACGGAATGTATCATTGCCCCTGCTGCGAAGGCCTTTGTTATTGTCTCTCTCCTCTGATGTGCACTAACTTCAGAGGGACAAATTATCTTCCCTCATGTCTCCTCGCTAATGGAGGCCAGGGTCGAGCAAGTAAAACACTGGGTTTTGTTGTCTTTGACGTCTTATTAATTTAGTAGCATTCAAAAAAACGGGAGAAGAAACAAGCCCCTCGGTGTACCTCGTTCCTCTGTGTAGAAAGGATGAGCTGTTCAAACAAATCCAGAGAAACGTAGCCTGAGAAATGAAAACGAAGGGCTTGGTCCAGCGCCGTTGAAAGCATAAATATGAGACACCGGCGATGGGAGGAGTTCTTTCAAACCAAACTATTAAGGCTATTTGTTCAGCTGCGCTAACGGAGGAACTTCTCTGGAACAAAAGCTATTATTGTTCGACGCATTTTTCCTCCTCCTCTCCCTTTTTTCCAACAGGAAACAGACAGTGGCAAAGTTACAGTAGTTCAACATATGAGATCAGAGAGAAGGTTTTCACAGCGAAACAGAACCAGATGTGGAAACAGTAACGGGACCCATGCAGAACTTAACGTCTGTTTTGTTTGCCTAAGAAATCTGAAGATAAAAGTCCCAGAGATTAATTGAAACCCATCGCCAGGCTCTTATGTTTGCCTATACATATATTTATTCGCAAGGGTCGGGAGGTTAAACGGACGGTTGTTTGTGCAGCAGAGGAATTAAACCTATATCGGCAAACATCTACTTCTTCTCAGTGAAAATTAGGTTAACCCATCCGAAGCTTCACACTTGGACATTTCCACCTCTCTTCATCTCATATTCATTTAAAGCAAAAATAAGAAGACAGCTTCGCTCTGTTGAGAAAACACTTAAAATACCGAATCCTTTGCCAGTTTGGATTTGACAGAGCCGTGCTGTTTTCTTTCTACACAAAGTTAGTCCTCTGTGATTACAAAAATACGTTTCAGTGAACGCCAACACAAATACAAGCTGTCTCTGAATGGTGAAATTTAGATAAGACACTGTACAATTTGTGTAATAGACTCCGTATTCTTCTAAACAACACATCTTGGGAATTCGGCATCACAGGGGAGGAGAGAAGTTCAGAGACACTTTTTTTCCTTTTTTTTTTTTTTTTAGAAGGAGGGACGAGAGAGTGAGCTAGCGAGAAAAAGAGAGAGACGCTCTTTTTACCTTATTGCCAGCTGCTTTCCTGGTGTCTTTGAGAGTTTGGCTTGCCCTACTTAAAGCCTCCTGCTGCTTGAGAATTTGATCTTGCAGCTGTTGAGATTGTTCTGTCTTTTCCTGTAATTTGGACTTGAGCGGGCTGACTTCTAAGCCCGGGCTATTAACTTTCTCCTCGCTGCAACTAAGAGAGAGAGAAAGGGAGAGAAATCAAATGCCCTTAAAATCAACATGACAATCTTTTTAAGTTTCCTACAGGGGTAGTGAGGTTAATAAAAATGAAGAAGAAGAAAAAAAAGATTAAGAAGGTCACATAATGTAAAATCTTCTATCCCCAAACTCTTGTTCAAGGTTCAATGGGGTTCTATGTAAAACTGTACATTTCTGAATAGAACCTTAAAGGGTTCTTTCAGGAACTTCATATATACAGTAGAACCTTTTAGGAGCTTCCATCATGGGATCATTTTATGGATTTAGTTTTAATTAATTAATTTTGTTTAATTAATTTTTCATTTTAATGAAATATTATGAGTTGACAACAGCTTGTCAACATACTTTCACTTAACATGAAAGTATTATGCAGTCATTTAAAGGATTAGTTCACTTCAGAATTAAAATTTCCTGATAATTTACTCACCTCCATGTCATCCATGATGTTTATGTCTTTCTTTCTTCAGTCGAAAAGAAATTAAGGTTTTTGAGAAAAACATTCCAGGATTTTTCTCCATATAGTGGACTTCACTGGGGTTCAGTACTTTGAAGGTCCAAATTGCAGTTTCAGTGCAGCTTCAAAGGGCTCTACACGATCCCAGCCGAGGAATAAGTGTCTTATCTAGCAAAACGATTGGTCATTTCCTAGAAAATATATATATATACTTTTTAACCACAAATGCTCATCTTGCACTGCTCTGTGATGTGCCACACATTACATAGTCACGTTGGAAAGGTCATGCGTGATGTAGGTTGGACTACCACAGTAGGGTGAAAAACTCCATCTCATTTTCTCCTCCAACTTTAAAATCATCCGACATTGTTGTTTTACCTTTTTTTTGGTGTAAAAGGTGTTTGACTTAGATTTGGAACGTTTGCTTTGTAAACACTTGCTCGGTACTTTTGCCTACGTCACACGTGACCTTTCCAATGTGATTATGTAATGCGTGGTGCATTGCAGAGCTAGTGAAAGATGAGCATTTGTGGTTTAAAAGTATATAATTATTTTTTTTTTTTTTAGAAAATGACTGATCGTTTCGCTAGATAAGACTCTTATTCCTCGGCTGGGATCATGTAGAGCCCTTTGAAGCTGCAATGAAACTGTAATTTGGACCTTCAACCCATTGAACCCTGTTGAAGTCCACTATATGGAGAAAAATCCTGAAATGGTTTCCTCAAAAACCTTCATTTCTTTTCGACTTAAGAAAGAAAGACATAAACATCTTGGATGACATGGGGGTGAGTAAATTATCAGGAAATTTTAATTCTGAAGTGAACTAATCCTTTAAGACATTTATCCTTATATAGAACCTTTTTGGCATAACGGGTTCTTTAAAATTGAGCCAAGAACCCTAGGGAGTTCTACTTTAGACCAAGACTCTGTTACAATAAACAGCATGTCCACAAAGACTGGGTAAATAAAGATCACACATGCTGTGAGGTTTACATGAGAAGCAGAAAAGCAGAATTCAATAAGAGAAAGAAAATACATTCATATTGGTCTGATTATACTTCATTGTAAATGACTCATTGTCCATCTTGATATTTATCCATTCTGACAGTGATTAACTATTAAAGATCATCATTATTTATTAACTGGACCTGGCGATTGTGATTGCTTTCTGATCTTACATTAGTGATTAATATTAAAACAAAGACCCCACCGAGAAGTTTAATAGATAATGAGTGAAATATTAAATCTGATCAGGTGTGTTGAGGAACTTTAATGGTCGGTCAGATAGTGCCTGCAAAAATTCAGTGACTTTTGTTTTCTCAAGGGCAAAATGTTTGGCCGCTCTAAATGAGTTATCCCATCATGCACCGGTGGAGAAAAAATCTGCAAAAAGTGCTTAAGGAAAAACCCAAAGCCAATTATATTCATCATTAGTATGCTTCCTTAATGTTCTCATTTATTATTCAATGGAAGTCATAAAACGTTAAATTCACTATTTCACATCTCGGCTCTAAATGACATTCAAATGAAGCAAAAGTCCTTCATTTACTCTGCACAAACCCTCTGCGGATGCAGGCAGCTCTTGGTATTGGCTGTGGTAATCTTTATAGGAAAATAAATGGCACTGCTAGGTTTTGGAGCGTGTGCTGCATGTTGGCACAACCCTGGGTGAGTGTATAACATGTATAACAACACACTGAAGCCTTAATGGCTACTGAGTGACACAAACTGGACTTTTAATTGATATACTACACTGTAAAAAATGACCGTGATTTTAACAGTAAAAGACTGTAAAAATGCTGCGGTGAAAAACTGTCAATTGGTTTACAGAAAGTTTCCGTACTATATACGGTGAATAACTGTAATAGATCTAACGGTACATTTAATGTAATTTTACGGTAAAATATCATTAAATTCACAGTTTTTGGAAGTGAAAAATAACAATTCATTGTAAAATTTACAGTGAAAAAACGTCAATTGACATTCCCACAATTCCCTGCGTGACACTTCACATTTGATATATTTTCGTTGAAATAACTCTGTTTCTTCTTAGTTTTTCTCTTCTTTTTTTCTAATCAGTTATGTACATTAGGGTTTTATGTTACATCTAATGTTGTTAAATGTTTAAATGTTAATGTTTATTGCATTTTTAAAATTTCATGCATGTTACCTTGATGGTGTTTAGTGTGTGTGTGTGAATGACACTGTGTGCACCTTCTATATGTTAGTGTTGTCCTCCTCAGCTTGTGGAAAATGAACTTTGATTCATCATGTGACTCTTATCACCACTGTGTTTGGTGACTGTCAGTGTATTATAAAGGTACAAAACAGATATTAGTACTTCATTAGGTTGGTAAATTAACATTATATCAGTTAATGAAATATATTATTTTACCGTAAATTTAACAGATTTTTTTTTTTTTACGTTGCTACTGTATTTTTTACGGTAAAGTTCTGGCACCCACAGCTGCCGTTTTTTTACCTTAAATTTTACTGGGATTTTTTTTTACAGTGTAGGTTAATTTTTACCTTAAAGGAATAATTCACCTAAAAATTATGAATCTGCAATCATGTTTGATCAATTCTGTAATTCTATATTGAGCATTGTAAAAACAAAACTTTTGTAATGGGTTTTGTAATGTGAGATTACAAAATGTAATTTCTAAATTAACTGGTTTTGTTAGGACAAAAATGATTTAATATGACTGAATCAACCTAACTCTCAGTCAAATCAGACAGAAATAGCTCTTTAAGTTAACATTAAAGACATTTGGACTTTTTTACAGTGTAAAACAAATGGAAAATGTATTTATAGTAATACTTTCCCAATTGAAACCAGTGGGATGAAGTATTTAAAAGCAGAAATGTCGTTTTTTGACCTTTTTTTTTTTTTTCAAGTGGTAAAATTTAAATTAACCAGTTTTAATAGGACAAAAACTGATTTAATATGACTGAATTAACCTAACTCGAAACGAGGTTCCAATTAAAAAGAATAAATTAAGTTAACATAAAAAAAAAAAAAACATTTGGACTTTTTCATGTAACACAAATGGAAAATGTATTTATAGTAATACTTTCCCAGTTCCCAACAAGTGGGATGAAGTATTTCAAAGCATAAATGTCAAGATTTCTTTTGTTTTTTGGACAAAATTTTGAAAAATTAAAATTACGTTGGTCATCTACAGTTGTTTTTAGATGTGCTTTACAAATAAATCTCAGATTATATGGTAAAAATACCTATTTTATAAAGTAGTAACCGTTACAAACAGTATTAGAATTGTAAATGTTAGAAGTTCCGAATCAGAACTGTCATTTTTAAAGAGGAAGCATGTCATAAAATGTAATGAATATGGAAATTATAATGTAGTAAATCATTTCCAGAATAGACAGGGAAAAAGTTTTGAGAAGCTCTATGACTCAGATTAAGGAAACCTCATTCTAGTTTACACATGTAGAACATGTTGACAAATAACCCATGAGTAAATTCCACATCACTGTCAGGTCTGTATTCGCACGGAGAAAACACAAAGGCAGAATGTTTTTTAAAGATAGCAGGTAGACTGGGAATTCTGGGGAAAGAGAGTTTACAGAGAAATTTCAGCTTTCAAACGCCTTCAACTCAGAGAACGGCTTCTTCCGATAGCTAAAGCCCCAAACCGTCTTTGACAACAATGAATGATTTTGAACACCTGGCTCTTTTAAGTTGGTGAGTGCTCGCTTGAGCTGACTTAAGAGTCTGCTCCAATGACAACCGCATCTGTGTTGAATGTGAGATTAAAGCTCCGCGGCTCACTCTGTCCATTAGAAACAACACTTGTGGGAACGTGTTAGAAAAAGTCTATTACTAATACATGGTTCAGGATTTGTATTTACAACAAAAGCTGCCTTTCAAATCGCTGTCAAAAAACATGCAGCCATCACTCCGTCATAACTGAGAGAGGGCAAAATGGCCGCCGTTTCATTATGGTGAAGAGCGGCGATTGAATGTGATGCTTATCAAAGAGAAACCGGGTCCATCTCAAACTCTTTATAGTGTGTTTGCTTGTGCGTCTTTAACAGAACATAACATAAATACCAAATGACCTGATCATAGAGGAGTCATTCCTGTCAGGTAGTAGGCTACCAATTTATGTAATTTTATCAAACAGTGTGGAATGATTCAGAGGAAGACAAAGTAATACCAATAAAACATCACAGAATAATTACTGATGTTTGTGCTGTAGTTTTCCCACCAAAATGATGTAATTTCCTGGAGGAAAAATGTCATGGGATCTGACTTTAAGAAAAGACTGGATGGGAAAAAAATAATAATCTGGGGGGGGGTTCTCCATCCAGTCTTTTGGAATATTCCTGGAAGTCAGTTCATTATAGGGATAGTTCTCCCAAAAATGAAAGTTCTGTCATCATTTACTCACCAACATGTTGTTTCAAAACCGTAAGACTTTCGTTAATCACAAATGAAGATATTTTTAATGAAAATTTCTGTCCATCTATTGACAGTCTACGCAACTACTTTGACGCTTCAATATTCAATATTCTGAAGAAAATGTTTTGTCTGAAACATCTCGATTAGAGAAAAGAAAATTGGCAATTTATTGAGAGTTTCTTCATTTCAACCCATTTGTGCCCAATAATGTCCTATGTGAACATGTTCTGCATTTATTTTCCCCAGTTTTTTTTTTTTTTTTTTCTTAAAAAACATTTGAATGTGCGGCAACTATAGTTGCCGGTGGGCAAATATGTTGTATGCACCCCTTCAATGTAAAATTTGAATAGGAGGATAACATTTATAACTGCTTTCAACAGATCAACAGATCAATCAAGTCGAAGAACATTCAATGCGAACACATAAAAGCTGCATCTATCTTATAATCTCTTGAAATGAAAACAAAACAAACAACAAATCCATTAGTCTTAAAGTGGTGGAACATAGTGCAGAACAAAGTGCAGCCATTAAGTTGCTCCAACAGAGCATTGTGAATCAAAAGAGTTAAATTACATTGTTCATCAGAAAATATTACTCCTATATGTGACCCTGGACCACAAACCTATAAGTCGCACAGGTATATTTGTAGCAATAGCCAACAATACATTGCATGGGTCAAAATTATTGATTTTTTTTTTTCTTTTATGGCAAAAATCATTAGGATATTAAGTAAAGATCATGTTCCATGAAGATATTTTGTAAATTTTCTACCGTAAATATACAAACATTTCTTTTTGTGAATGGATTTACATTGTTAAGGACTTCATTTGCACAACTTTAAAGGCGATTTTCTCAATTTTTTTTTTTTTTTTTTTTTCACCTTCAGATTCCAGATTTTCAAATAGTTAAGTCTCGTCCTATCCTAACAAACCATACATCAATGGAAAGCTAATATATATTCACCTTTCAGATGATGTATAAATCTCAATTTAAAAAAATTGACCCTTATGACTTGTAGTCCAGGGTCACATATAACAAACAAACAAAAAATAAATACATTAAAAAATAAATAAACGAATAACAATATATATATCAACATAAAATATTATGAAAGCAAAAAGGCACTAAACAAGACCAATAACCTTGATTTATTAACCCATTAAACACAGTATACCCCGTTTCCCTATAATATATGTACTTATAAGTCATTTGCCCACCGGTAACGATAGTTGCCGCTTGGACTTTTGACTAAGTATACAAAAAACTATAGATCTCTTGTAAGACTTGTTTTGTTTGGATGATTCTAAAGACCCTCATATATATATATATATATATATATATATATATATATATATATATATATATATATGTCAACAAAAAATTATTAATATTAACATGAAAATTATTTTTCTTTGGGGGGTTTGCCTTCAATATGCTTCCTAGAAGTAGGGGTAGGAAGATGACAGCCTCATGTCACAGGAGGAAAGTGAATACCTTTTTTTTTTTGTTCTTGAAATCCTTTATTTGGTTGTTTTCTTGCATGTCATTGAGACATAAAACATGGAAAACATCTAAAAAATACTTACAAAAGGAAAATGTCAACCATGCACTGCGGCAACTATAGTTGCCGGTGGGCTAAAATGGGTTAAGTTAGAATTTTGAAAAACACAATATAATAAAAAAGCATAAACTGGCGAATTTGAATTCCCAACTTAAAAAATTTTTCCCAAGAAAATATGTTTTGTTTGAAACATTTTGATTAGAAAAACAGGGAAAAGTGAAGAAACTATGAATATTTCTTAATTTAGAAATTTAGAAGCTGGAAAAAATGCACTATTGTTATTTTAATTTATTTGTGTGAAAACTAATATAATTTCAAGTTTTAAAGTTATTTTATCCAATATATTAAGACATATACAGTATAACGAGGACATAAAAATGTACTGCTTAGGAATGACCCAGTTTAGCTATTTTATATTTCAAAGAGTTGTTGATCCACAAAATGATGAAATTTCAGCTTTATCGGCTAACAGATCTTCCTCACGTCTTTGTGTTTCAGTGGAGGGTGCATTAAAACTGTCATTTTGCCCTGTCATGTCGCAGGCAAGAGGTTTTGTGCAAATGCTCCCACAACAGAGAGGAAGATCTGGCAGACAAAGCAGATGCGCGTGGTGACTGGAGCGTTTATGGCCTCAGGAGGTTCCACGGCAGACAGAGGAGTTACTCCGTGACTGCAAGGACTCCAGAGAACATTCTGAGGCATTGTGGGATGTGTGAGGGAGTTTTTAATGTTCGCTCCAAACACACAGACATAAATGCTGAATGGATCTAGTCAGCGCATATGGCAGAGTATGCCGGGTTCACTAGCACTGTGAGAATAGAGGACAGTTGAGGTAAGAAAAATCCCCTCACTGAGACGTACATGACAACCGACTGCCACGCCGTAAAAAAAACAAGTCTTGTTTTCCCTGTAAAAATATGTGAACATGCCTAAAAGAAAACAAATTTACTTTATGCTAAATCATTAATACCTGTTTTTAGTATATCACAAATTCAGCTTAAATATTGTTAGATTTTACTTAGCTTTTTAGATTATTATTATTATTATTATTATTATTATTATTATTATTATTAATTTTAATATTTTTCTTTACTCATTTTTAAATGTCTTACATCATTTTGCTTTGCATTTAAATGTATCTCATGCAAAAGTAGCTTGTTTTTGGATACTTTTATGGCAAAACAAAACAAAATACATATTAAAAAAACAAAAAAGTATTATACAAAATGAATAATAAATATTAAGAAAAATTCTGCACTACTTCTTTAAATAATATAATACAATAATATAATATAATACAATAAAAAATAAAATTATATATAAATATATTATATACACTAACATAACATAACATAACATAACGTAACATAATAGCCTATAATATAATCATCTTCCGCAAAATAAATACATAATGAAAATAAATTATTAGTCTAACATAATATAATATAATATAATATAATATAATATAGAAAACATATATATATAAAAAAAAAAACTTGTACCGATACTAATTTGTGTATAATTGTTTCCAAATTAAAACAATATTTCCAAGAAAATGTTTTGTTCGAAACATTTTGATTAGAGAAAAGGAGAAAAAAATAGTAATTTATTGAGTTTCTTCATTTTAAGTTAGAAGCTGGAAAATCTGGATATTATTAGTCTTCACTGGACGCAGAGTGAACGGTCAGCTACTTTTTCTGCTTTTGCTCAAATCTGGATATTACAAAAAACCAACAGGATGGAAAATTATTAGGGGGAAAAAAATCCATAAATTTGTTTTGTAAGAGACATTTTATAAAAGAACAAAAAAGGAAGAAACTATTCTTAATAAATTGCCCTAAAGTTAAAAACTAGACTTTTTTTTGCCATTTTATATTATATTATATTATATTATATTATATTATATTATATTATATTATATTATATTATATTATATTATATTATATTATATTATATTATATTATATATATAAATGGTACTTAAAAAAATATGGATTTTTGAAACAACTTTGTTACATAAACATGTAAAAGTACACATACTGCAAACACATGAGCTTACCAGCACAGCACACAGTCTTTCAAGGTAAAACACTAGAACAAGCCAATTAAGCATCTCAATCTACCACAAGGCAATTAGAGACATTCTTGAAAGAGCTTCAAACGAAAGACCCCTGAACCATGTAATTTTTACCGTGGGTTTCATCAACAGGTCTCATGACTGGATGGATAAAGAGTGCTAATGTCACTTTCGAAACTGCTTCTTTTTTCAGCGTTGGCTCTCTCTCTCACTTTCTGAATCTCTAAACTCTTGAGTAGCAAAGACCAAGGGTGTAGAATTTAGTACGGATGCTAGGAACATTTCCCTACCAATATCCAGCGAATACTGAATTGTCCCTAGCAAAAATTTTGATCAAACAATTCAAATATTTTTATATGCAACCACTGTTGTTGTACTTTTGGCCACATCTGAAAAGGATCATACCATTGAGATTACCCAAGAAGTCGCGACAGAAAACTGCATGCACTCTTTCAAGAACAGAGAACATAAGGTAAGTGTTTGAACATGTGTACAGATCAGCTGAATAATAACGTTTACCTTGAACTTAATGTTGTTAAACTGAATGTACAAAGCAAACTGTTAGCTGAAATATCCACAAAAGTGAAAACACACAGAAATAAAAGCGTGAGGTTTATCTGTCAAACAAATGCGCGTGAAATTTGTGTTCGTTAAGTGATGAGTCAGAGCCGACAGAGCCGACAGCCTCCAATGTATAGTGCGGTTACGCTTAAGGCAATCCGAGTTTGAGTCCCAGCTCGGGGACCTTTTTCAATCCTGTCCCCCTCTCTCTCTCACTTTGCTTCCCGTTGATTGCCTATAATGTCCTATATCAACAATGTCAAAAGTAAATCTTAAAAATAAAATAAAAGTTAAAGTGATTTACCGTGTCATTAAGAATACTCTGACTCCCAAAAAACTGTGTAATTGGCACCCTGCCTGTAAGCTTTTCTACATATACTGTAAACGATTTCCGTTGTTTTCACAGTAGTATACTGTGTTCTCAACAGTTCCCTACTGTAGAATCTGAGTACAGCATATTACTGTAGATTTTATTATTTTCACAGCTTGTTACTGTATTCTTAACAGTTTCCAACTGTATAAGCTGTGTACAGTATGTTACTGTAGATTTTCAATGCATTCTGGGAAAATATTAGCCTACTGTATATCTAAATACAGTAGGCTACTAAACGACCGCGAAAAACAACCACACACCTCCTCACGCATGACAGACTCATCATGAAGATGAAAGCCCACAACAGTATGGTAGGTTAACTTTTCTCTTTTTTTTTCACTTTATGTTTTATTCTGATGTTATTTCCAAGATATAAAGCTACGTTTTAGTTAATACATTTCCATAAAAATACATGAGTAAGTGTAAGTATAGAGTAAGTATAATTATACTTAATGATGTACTTTATTTTACAGTATGCTTAAAACTACTGTAGTAATTTTTACGGTAATTTTACTGTGGTATTAAATACAGCAACTACTGGATAATTGTTGCCAGTAAGTTACTGTTAATTTGACAATAAACATTTTACAGTGTACATTATGTATATACTCTGATGTACAAGGTAAGTCTCTGTTAAGCTGCCTCCTTGTCCTCATTACTTACCTTTAAGGCAATATAAGCTAAAAACCTTATTGTCAATCCCTGAATAACACTTTTTTTCAATTATGAATGCATGCTTGTTTAGATATTTTATCATAAAATACATAAAGCTAAATCGTGATGCTGTTGGTTGCATTGTCAAGACTGTGTGAAGTGAAGTGACAATGTTATGTTCCTCCCTATATCTATAAATAAAGGCTTTAGATGACATGGAATCGCAATTAAAAGTCTATCATAAATGCAACAGAAAAAAAATGGGGCTGCTTGCCCCAACCAATGTCAAAATCAAACCTACACCATTGACAGAATGTGTTTCTGTGATAAAGACGAGGTGTTTGACACGGCTTTCTTCATGCCCTGCTCTGCTCTCAGCTCATTCTCTCAGAGTTGCGCTCTGAAGCTCTGCACTCTGAGTTTGTTCTCTGTGTGTCTTATTTGTGTAAAGGAAGGTCTCAGTGCATTGTGCAAAGTTGAAAGTGCCAGTGAATGGGGGTCAGAAAGAGTTGCAGTAAAAAGAGTGTGGGAGTGTTGCCGGGGAGAATAGAAGGGAAGGTGTGGAGAAACAAACCTAAGTGTTTAAAATGTTTTGTTCACATTGTGAGCTGATGGTTTGGGCTTGGACGGCGCCTGTAATCATCAACTGTACAATTGCAGTGAGCTGGCAAGGTCGGCAAAAGTTCCTGAAATCAGAATCTCTCCCTCTGCCTTCCAGTATCATCTTCTGCAAAATAAATTAAATACAAAGAAATTAATAATTTTATTCAGTAAGGACACATTAAAGGACACATTAAATTGATCAACAACAAAAAGAGACAGTAGAAGATATTAGGTATCACAACTGTTTTCAACATTTTGATCACCAATTCAGCATATTAGAATGATTTCTGAAGGATAATGTGACACTGAAGACTGGAGTAATGATGCTGAAAATGTATTTCCATCACAGAAACAAATGAGATTTTAAAATATATTAAAATAGAAAAACAGTTAGTGCAAATTCTAAAAACATTTCCCAACAATACTGTTTTCAATGAATAAATTAAATGAATGAAGCCTTGGTGGGCATAACAAAAACTAGCTCAAACTTTTGAATTGTACTATATATACACAAACAAACAAATAAAACAAACAATAAATAAATAAATACAATAGTTCAATACAGGTGAACTATTTATTTAATATTAAAGGTGCCACACTGTGAATACTGAAAATAATATTCAAATAATATTTTAATTTACATAAAACCAGTTAATTTTTTAATTAATTTTTTACAGAGCACCATGTTTATTTGTTTTTAAATTGTTTCATTCAATCTCAATTTCCCAAAAATAAATAAATAAAATCAAAAATTGTCTCTTAGAGAGAACAGTAAATGTCATGCTTTTTTTCTGACTCAATGTGCGAAATTGATAACCATTTTGGATCCCACTTCTGCGTAAGGCATGGCTGCGAGAGCCCTAGTCTTCAGACAGACAAATCAGATGATGAAAACTTCATTTTATAATTTCTGAGGTCTCAATTGACCCCCGCTGAACGGAAGCGCTCCAAATAGAATATCAAATTGCTAAATGTGAAATGAGGGCTTAAACCTAAATATTATTTCAGAGGGCTTTGGCTAGAGAAAAGGACCTATCTGGAAAGAACATAATAAGCTAATTATTTTGCCAATCAAAGTCCCCCAGGAGATTTTTGCTGGGCCTGTATGTCCCATTCAGTCCAGTATTGAATCTCCTGACTGCGAAACCCGCCCGCATTAATCCCTGATTGGCCAAAGCTCTTCCTACACTCCAGATTTTAACGAGATAGAAAAGGGACAATGTGCTAGTTATACTTTGTTCAAAACCATCTGGACTTTATGAAATAAAACGATTTACCAAGGACATTTTCAACAGCAAAGGGAGTTTTAAAGTGACAGAAAAAAGGTGTGTAATTTTGAATCTCTGTAACAGAAATTAAAAACTTGAAAAGAGACTTTCAGAGGAACAACCTCTGCATGGTTTATTGTCCACATGGTCTCTCTGTTGTGAAGCATATGGACACAATTCACAGATTCAGTGTAGAGGTAAATATAATTCATCTTTGACAGCTTATTGTTAATAACAACCTTCCTGCATCACGATAGCATAAAGCTTCAGCCTTCAAAATAATTAAACCATTGACGATCCCATGTTGTTCCTCTTCACAACCCTTTGAGTAAATACTAAGTTTACAATGGCACCTTCTATAAAGGCCAACATGCACCTGGGCTTACGGAGGCCAAGAGGTCGTCAAGGTTGAAATTTCATTTTGCATCTATGTGCAAAGGGACAGCCTGCTAAAGACACACACAATGCTCCTGCAAGATGACCAGAAAGCATCTCTCAAGAATTTTAACCCAGAATTCACAGAAAAGTTTCATTGTGTTGAGTGGAGTGTATTTATTATATGATTCTGTCAAGGGAGAGTAATCAATCTCTCCCTTACTCGAGCTTAGGTGAGCCATGCATACATGGAGAGTGCATGATTTGTCATTCGTTATGAAGTGGACCCCATGGACACACTCTGATGATTTATTGTGTATGAAGAAGAAGAAACAAGAAAAGGAAAAAAGTTGCATCATTCACAACATGCATTCGGTTTGTTTAGACATTTCTTTGTTAAACTTCCTCACAGAGTGATAAAAGGTCCCTATGCGCATCTGAAGAAACATTTTCCATGTTTTTTACACATGTGTGGGTCTGTCTATCAATAGACACAATTCAATTGATCACAATGGCGATCCATTAGCTCCGTACGTGCGGGAGGATAAAATGAGGATTATTCAATGCACATGTATAGAGTCTATAAATGACGAACATAATGCTTTCCCAGAAACCACAGCCAATGGTGTTAGAACAGGGGGGAAAAGCTTTTTAGCTTTCAGCACAAAAACTAGGTATCACTTGAATATATAATATAATCTAAGCTGACACTGGAACCAAAGCCTCGGTTATTAAGCCCTATATCTAGCTTTTCCCGAACCAGACCTTCTCCGGACAAACGCTCTCAATCAATTTCTATCCAATTGCTTAAGTCACCACAGCAGCGTAAAACATCCCTCGCCACTCCCGTTTTCACCCGAGAACCCAACACAGGGGTCGTAAAAGTGCAGTTAGCCAAATGTTCTCGGGATAATAATATACCCAATTCAATATTGTATGCTAACGTCCTAAATGAGAGTGCGGTGGGGATATTTGCTGCTGAGGCACGGTGAAAAATTATCCTTAAACTGGAGAACAATGCAAACAGATTAAATGCATAGGATAGGCATATCCTCCCCATGTATAAAGTGGCATTATGCTATTTTCTTGCCATGTACAAAATGGCTAAATGGAAATGTATCATCCCACTGTCAATTTTAACATTTAGACAAACAAGGAAAGCTGGATGTGTGTAATTTTTCTGGATCTTCCCCAAAATTAACATGCAGAAGAAGCTATAAATAAGATATTTGCATGTAAATTCCCCTAAAAAGTTAAACACTGTGGCTTAGTGGTAAAACAATGTTGTTTGTATCAATTTTCCAATTCTGGCCGATAAGCTGATAAATTACCACTATTAAAAATCTATACTATTTAGTCTAAATAAATTCAAATTAAAACACACAAATTCGACCATTTTAAATACTACAAGCAAGATTTTAAGCATAAAGTTTATCCAAAACAGATGAACATTCATTTGCCAATGTTTGATGTTGTTTGTTGTGTGTGTCCTGGCAGTTCTGAAATTAAATGTTCAGTGAATGGTGTTGCTCTATCATGTTTGAAAATAGCGTACCACCTACACTAAACCCTACCCCAAACCTAACCAACAGCGTTAACAAAAGCAAAAGTGACATACAAACACATTGTGACACGTTTCACGAGACTCATTATCGTGAATGCAATGCTGTACCAGGTGAGCTACAGAGCAAGTTTACTACATCAAAAAATACATAAGGAGCTAATTATTTGATGCAAACGTTAAAGTGTAAATCATGCGCTATATGGCAGGGATGGGCAATGTCGGTCCTGGAGTGCCGCTGACCTGCAGAGTTTAGCTCCAGCCCTAATCAAACACACCTGAACAACCTAATCAATGTCTTCAGGATTACTAAGGCCTGAGACACATCCTTAACCGATTTTAAAACTGTGGGAGACCACAGACATAATGACAGTTTCAACCGATTTTTTGTATAATCCTCTGAACGCACAAACTAGATGATTCGACCGGACTGTGAGACCGGTCGAATCATTGATTGCAGGAACGATTTCACAGTGACACGAGATCTCATGGAGACTCGCGAGATCAAACATGATTTGAGAAGAAAAACTAATGGGAGGACAATCGGCGTTGTCAGCAGGCTCTCCTGCCATGCATTCTGCTTTACAGTGAAAAACAAAATAGAAAAAAAAGGAATATGGGTGATCTTCTTTCTCAATACTTCACTTTTGTGGCATGTTTGTGGCTGCCAAGTTTCAGCTAAAGAAGCATGCAACATCCGGTATATGAAGCTCGCTTGCTCTCATTGGCTATCGCGGGTATCACATAAGAGGCAGCCTGATCAGAGATCGGGAGCAGTTAAATAATCGTAATGATACCACAAAATAGAGGATTTTTTACACAATCTTTCTCTGCCTTATCTTATAAAATAACTTTTATCATAATAAAATCTACATATCATAGTATTATTTAGCATAAAACATTATTAGAGGGCAGGCAGTTAAAGGATTAGTTCAACCAAAAATGAAAATTCTGTCATTTATTACTCACACTCATGCTGTTTTACACCCGTAAGACCTTCAATAATCTTTAGAACACAAATTAAGAGTTTTTTGCTGAAATCCGATAGCTCCGTGAAGCCTGCATAGGGAGCAATGACATTTCCTCTCTCAGGATCCATAAAGGTACTAAAAACATATTTGAATCAGTTCATGTGAGTACAGTGGTTCAATATTAATATTATAAAACAACGAGAATATTTTTGGTGTGCCAAAAAAACAAAATAACGAATTATATAGTGATGGCCGATTTCAAAACACTGCTTCAGGAAGCTTTGGAGCAAAATGAATCAGCGTATCGAATCTGCAGTTCGGAGCAGCAAAGTCACATGATTTCAGCAGTTTGATCAAATCATGATTCAATACGCTGATTCATTATGCTCCGAATCTTCCTGAAGCAGTATTTTGAAATCAGCCATCACTAAATAATTCGTAATTTTGTTTTTTTGGTGCACCAAAAATATCCTCGTCATTTTATAATATTAATATTGAACCACTGTATTCACATGAACTGATTTAAATATGTTTTTAGTACATTAATGGATCTTGAGAGAGAGGAAATGTCATTGCTGGCTATGGAGGCCTAACTGAGCCATCGGATTTCAACAAAAATATCTTAATTTAATAGAAAATCTTAATTCCGAAGATCAACGAAGGTCTTACGGGTGTAAAACGGCATGAGTGTGAGTAATTAATGACAGAATTTTCATTTTTGGGTGAACTAACCCTTTAATTCATTAAATAATAAGCTATTATAAAAGCATTTTTTTTTAGTGTAGTGAAGCCTCTTCTACATTGGCATCCATTTAAAAAAAAATGGCATCTGGTCTCCTTCCCTGCGTACCGCCAAAGCCGCAGCGTTAGCATTAGACGTTACGCTTTTTTGGCTAAAGGCTGCAGGCTTGCCTTCCAGTGGCTTTCCTAAGGCTACAGAAAGGTGAGTTTTTTTTATCAGGCTTGGAGCTAAACTCTGCAGGACAGCGGCCCTCCAGGACCGAAGTTGCCTGTCCCTGTGCTATAGTAAAAGCGTTTTAAGGACATAACACAATATTGTGCAACAGACCTCATGAAAATAAGTCTTTAATAATCAATATTCTGCCCCATAATTATACTATGTGTGAAAAAAGTCGTTGGCATTTTACTGCCTCTAGTGTTCATTTCAGCAGGAAACTGCAGTTAATTGTCTGTATATAGGTATGTTTTTGTAAAAAATGTAGGTAGAGGCATGTATTTCTAGTGAGTATAAGTTGGAAAAAACATAGACACTATGGGGAAAGAAGTCACAGCTCACTGACAAACACACACACACACACACCATATATAACAGAAGTCAAAATTATACCTCAGGAACCCTCTTGCAACACACACAAACACTCTCTCAAGCTGGGTGATTTAGTATCAGCAAGTGACATTCTCAACGGGTACTGGAGCGCAAACACCACCATATGGAGCTTCCACACCTCTCATTACGAGAGCGTGACGGGGAGAAATTATCACCGGGACCAGATTTCATCAAACATACTAAACTGGTGCCAAGGCCAAACATCAGATAATGAAGACGCAGCTCAAATGGGACGACGCCACAGACAATTAATTAAGTAATTAGGCTAATGACTTCTTTACTCAAGTCCTTTTCCTTTGGCTGTAGATATGAATTAATTAGCACGGGTAATTAAATTAAGCAGGTTGTAATTTCACAGCTGCTCATGTCGGCCTCCTCCCCTCTCTGCTCTGGGGCTAATCAACGCTAGCTCCAGGTGGGAAAAAACCACTCGGTTTCATCTCTGATGTCTTCTTCAGCGAAGCCCTGGCATGCCACCAAAAACCCCACTCATATGCAAATGAGCATGCGTGTGTGTGCTTTACACATGTGCGCGGGGAGCACTTTGACATTTGGAGATGAGAGGCTTCCTCAAAGGCCTCTTTTGCCTTGAAAGTACAACCTCCACATGCAACTACAGAAAATTAGCAAATAAAATAAATCACACATTATTGAATGATGTCAATCAGGGGCTTGATACAAGCACAGCATCGATGAGCCTATTATAACAAACTAGAGCTGCTCTCATTCCTGGCCTGTACTACCGACGCCGGCAAAATCATTACGTATAACAACAGCCACTGATCAAAGGCCCTCGTGTAAGGGGAGGAGAGGCATTTGCCTCCTTTAGAGAAGGTATGGGATGAATCTACTGCCTGTGTGTCTGCAAGAGCAGCTCCATTAAAACGGTTTTGGCTCCCTTTCATTCAAGTCTGGCTACTTAGAACGCATGGATGTGGAACAAAACACAGATGTCTGACAACTGAATGATAACAAAATAATACAGGTGTGCATACAGTGGGGTCAAAATCTGAATCAAAAAATTATTTTCTAATATATTTATATTACTTAAAATGTTGTCAATTTTTTAAAATTAAAGCGAATAATAATAATAATTATTATTATTATTAATAATAATAATTAAAAAAAAATCATGTTATCCAAAAAAGAAAAATTAAAGTAGGTACCAGTACTATTTAGTCTGTATTTTAGTTTAATTGTTGTATTTTTTTTATCCAATTAATCAAAGAATCAATCGACAGATTGATCAATTATCAAAATAATTTGTTGTAGCCACAGATTCCGGTTTTAAATCCCAATTATTTTTTTAAAGTAGTCTCAGATTGTGGTCATACTAAATTGGCTCATTTCCACTAAGCGGTACAGTACAATCCAGTAAGATTCAGGACGGTAAACCCTGATCCGGCTTGCGTTTCCACAGCCAACAGTACCCTTACTTGATAGGTGTGATGTATGCTGGAAAGTAGCGATTGACGTCATTCTCACGCAAAACAGAAAGCAACACAGTAAACAACAATGGAGGACATATAGCAGATCTTGTCCTTGCTTCTCAGCATGTGGCTGTTTGTCACAAGAAGAAGACAAGTTTGTTTGAGCAAAGGCTCTTGTGTTGTCATTCCCCTTGTAGCATGTGCAAGTGATGATTCTCTGTCAACCAATCAATGTTCTGCAGTGAGTCTAGCTCCACCCTTTAGGTACCGGACTACTGTGCTAGGTACCCCAACGAAAGGGTCCCAAAAAAGTGGTACAGTTCGATATTTTGGTACTATTCACAACTTCTGAGTTGGCAATCGAAAAGGAAATAACTGAGATGAAAAGTGCCCAAAACCTCTCTAAAACCAGCCAACAGAGCAGCCTGACCAGGATGGGAGACCAGCTTTTTTTCAGAATACATTATTAAAGTAAGACTAAAAGTTTGGACTGTGCACTTGTGCTAGTTCAAACATGTTATCTAGTGTGTTTTATCTTACAAACAATATAAAACAACTCTACAGAATCTTTAAATGTTTGCATCAACCTTGGGTAAAAATATCAAACACTATATGCTATAACTATAGAGGATGGAAAGAGCGAGAGCGAGAGAGAGAGAGAGAGAGAAAACAATACCGAAAGATTATAGCGGCTGGATGGGAAACGGAAGCATATTACCCATGCAACAACCATTCGCTATGATCTGTACACCATCTGTGATTTATTTATCTAGGAAGGGGCGGCTCGGTATCATATACAATGTTCACAGACACATGAATTGTGATGCATGAAATTTAATGGCTGATGATTCTTCGGATTCTCTTTCCTGTTGTCTCCCCATGAGAATGAATGCACATCTGGACTTATGACCACAGCTCGGTGCTTCCAACTACAAACACACACTGGAATCTGACTTTCCGGTCTATTCTGACTGAGTTGTGAAAAAAAAAAAAATCATGCAAAGGGTGTTCAAACACACCTCTTTGCCATCTCCTCCATCCCAGCATGCACTGGGGCAAGGCAGGGTCCTGAGTGCGGGAACAATTGGGCTAAATGTGGTGAAAATGAGCAGGATGAGTGGAGTGGGGCAAAGGGAGGGGTGTCTGTCTCTTGGCAGTGATGCAGCTAGTAAATCTAAGTTAAAAAGAAGCAGTATTTTTCATCACATTTGCAGATGGAGACGGATTTTATCTTTCATGTAGTCGCATGTGAAGGGGAACCAATGGCCAAAAGGGAAGGGCAGAAAAAAAACACACCTTTGAATCTGTTGCAGACAGAATGCAGACCTTGAGTGATAATTAAAAAAAAAGAAAAAAAAAAAAGAACGATTTTCCTCCGCATGGAGGAGTAGACTAATTTCTTCTTCTAGCATATCATGATGTGAAATAACCAAAATAACTAAAATAAAAGACTAATCTTGGATTTAAAGGAATTAAAAATCAATATTGGTTCATCAAAATGAAGACATATTAACAACCGAATCCTACTAAATATGGTAACATTCACAAGCAGAATCGCAACATTATATATGACTTTTGTGCATGATTCCTGACGCAATATGAGAAAATTTTTAGTAATTTAGTTTGCTTTTCTCTGCTTGACAATGTTGTCCATTTATTTTATTTACATTTTTATTATTATTTTTTTTAAATTCATGCCACTTTATAATTTGATTGATTTTATTTTTAATTTAATCATTCATTTATTTATTTCACTTATGTATCAGTATTTTTCCTCTTGTTTGTGTAGATGCTCTTTAATGTTTAATGTTAATGTCCATTTTTTAGGATGTTTTGATCTTACTCTTGACTGCACACCTGTGTTGTTCGATTATAGGGTAAGAATAAAAAACAAATTAATTTGTAATAGGTGATTTGTGATATTTGTGATTTAATTTTTAATGGTTATGATAAATTACCATTTCAACAAATTATTCATATTATATTAATTTTCATCTTCAAGTATTGAGGTACCACTTCTATAATTATTATTATTAGATTAATATAATAATAAAAAGTAGTAGTAGTGGTGGTGGTAGTAGTGTGATCATGTGGGAGACCATCCCTGTGCATGATTAAAATGAGCCAGTGATAAGAAGAGTTAATTCTACATTAGATATTTTCCTGGAACAAAGCACCATGAGCAAAGATGGCATCCTTCAGATCATGTACTTCAAGGGAACCCAATGCTAGCTGAGATGATGACACTAAAATGAACATGGATGCTAACAAAAAAGTCTCTCTCCAGGTCTCTTATTTAGAGCTCCTTGGCTTAAATACTCTATATACTGAAAGCAATTCAAGAATCACCTGTCATTAAACAAGGTACTCACTGACTATGTGAACATAGCCTAGTTGAATAAAAAACTAGATATTTAGAGCCATAAGACAAGGTCCTGACACAATACATGTAATATTTATGATTTTTCCCCTTTCATTTGCATCACATCTCTCTCTCTCTCTCTCTCTCTCTCTACACAGCCTTGACTAAAATTGTTGTTAATCAAGGTTCCGTTTCAAATGACAAAATGTGAGAAGCATGGGGTGGAGGAGGAAGTTTTCCTGATATGGTAATTTGAAGCAGATATATCATTTTGTTAATAAAATGCTGAGGCCTGTGATTAACTGGCGCTCACTAGAGATAGCATGCTGATTAATTTCACCCTCTTCAGCCAATGCCAAGGTCCTTACACTTTCCCTCGTTGTGCTAAGGGTGAAAATTAAATCAGTTCCTCTTCTAAATTTTTCAATAACCTTGTGCCATTTTTCCCCATGTGACACGTGTTCCCAAAGAACCAAAAGCCTTCTTGAGCTCTCGAAAAAAGAAAACAAAAGCTACATAAAATGCTTTTCGTGGCCCTAATGGTTAGTACACTTGTTTTTAAGGTTGAGTACAGTGCAGGGAATTTTATTTAAACATATTTCCAACTGTCTTGACAGAAATAAAACCTTCTAAACAAAGAAACAAAGCCTGTTTTCCACAGCCTGAAACCTGTAATGATGAACACAGGTAATTGGGCCTTTCAATGTGGTATCTCCCTGGGTATACCTTTGTCAATAAACACGCCGGTTACACTATCGCTGCGAATAATAAAGATATAAATAAAGCTCAAACAAACCGCCCGCATTAAACAGGAACACATATCAACATTGCTGCATTTTTGAGGATGAGTCTAGATATGTATAGGCAACACAGTGAAAGCAAAAACCGGGATGATTCCCTGGTGGAACATAAGCAGTCGACTGTGCTGGCAGAGTGAGATACACACACGTACGCTCGCTCGCACAAACACCATTTACTCTTCAACTGCCATGCTAAATTCCATATATTCAGGTTCTAATCAGCAAACATGTTATCGCCCCTGGATTCCAGGCTCAGAAAATTGAATTTTTGCATGCACTTTTATCTAGAAAAATGACGGCAATAATGAGAAATGGGAAATAATAAGCAGAATACAATAAGCAAACGGCAGATCATTAAGGTGGCATTTGCTTGTTGATGCAAGCGGGGAATAATCAAGATCGTGCCTTAATGACATTATAGTGTCATAAGAATCACAGAATGATCAAATTACAGGATTTAGTTAATGAAAAATGGTCAGACCAACACAAGTCTCCTTTCATTGCAGGAACACTGTGGTGAATGTTCCCAAACCCAACCGGAAAAGTCAACGGGATATTAGAGGGCTGAAAGCTACACGTCCTTATGCAAAACCTTCATCGCCCTTATTGCTGGACAACGTTGTAAAGCCATCATCCTGTTTATAGAGGTTTAATTGAAGGCAGCATAAAACGATAAACTAAGAAACATGCATGGTTGACTTCTCCAATTCAAGCCATAAATCATTGTGATGTTCAGACAAGTCAGCCAGACACAAATTCAGATGATAGATGACCCATTTAACTTTGATTTTTGAGAGCAATGAGCTCTCCTGCAATAGCTCACACTGAGTAATGCCGCAGATGCGCGGGCAGGAGGCGATGAGAAATCCCTTTTCCTCCGTGCCACGGATGCTTTGGAATAATCGCACAAATGACCATTATTAAAATGCTGTGGTCCTGCTCCGGCACACCGCTGGTGAGAGAGCGAAAGAGAGAGAGAGGATTTGCATTAGCAGGCTGTAATGTTCTGATGATTTGTGATATAAAACAGTCATCAGCAAACTAATTTATCAGCCCCTGTATCTATAATGATACATGCATATACGCAGCTATAAATATTAGTATAGCAGTACAGACAGGCAAAGGGACATAAATCAGTAGCGTGTGGTTATACGAGGAGCCGTGATGCTCACGATAACACTTTTACTATAAAAACAACCTTAAACGGTAGAAAACAGAGCAAAAACAAAAAGAATCAAACCCCATTCAGCCGGCACACAATTACAGAAATTAGATGCCGCCGGTAAGTTTAAAAGTCATTACTATTTCATATCTCCTCTGGATGTGCTTTTAAATGAGTGAGTGTCCTGTGCCTATTGAAGCAGGTCAATTATTCATTCTAGACATGCAAAAGCAGTTAGTAAAGTAGATAAAACTGTCAGTGTGCCACCGAAAGCAGAAAAAATTCCAGCTGGTGGCTCTCTCTGCCCATGTGCTGTGTGTGTGTGTGTGTGTGTGTGTGTGTGTGTGTGTGTAAGAGAGAGAGAGAAGAGGAGCGATTCACTGAGCAGGTATTCTAATACAAGACCAGAGGAGGGAGAAAAAGGGGAAGAGAAGGATTGAGAGAGAGGGAGGGAAGGAGAGAAAAGCTGCTCTCCCTGGGGGACCTGTTTAGCCACACGCCGTAATGCCAGACTTTCAGTCTTGTTAGTAAGCAGTCTGCCAGGATATGAGGCAGGAGAGCTTCAAGAACAGTAAACATTAAATTGAATTCATTAACAAAGGCCACCATTTGCTGCTGGATGAAAGGTCCCAATGCCCAGCTCAACCCCTCCCGTCCTCCTAAACCCTCTATGTGTCACCTGTTTTATTCATCAGTCTTTTGTTTGTGTACGCAGCTTTGTTTGCTGGCCGGTGGAGAGCTGGTTGGTTAATTTGGCTTCTGTTGATGAAGGTTTTCCAGGTCTTTGTGGGGGCCGCTGCCTGGCACATGTCTAATTGTCTGCAGACAACTGCTCTGTTCCAAAACCTAGAGAGTTGCCTTCTGAAGCAGCATCCTAACTGAAATGGAACCTCACAAGTGACTGATTTGAAATGCCCTACATACTCAGTGGCACAAGGACACAACATAATAGCAGGAAAAGCTCATGGAACAATTGACTCACAATTGACATATGTTGTGTCCCACATGACACACTATAACATATACTATGCACTGTTTACCCCACTGTATAGTGTATGAATTTTATAAAGGTTATTTTGTTATCAATTATGTCTTCAACATTCCAATTTTTTTTTTTCAATCAATTAAGTGGATCATCCAGGTATTTGAAGTGTATTTTTTGGGTCATTTTTAGTGTAAACTTTACTCACACTACTTCAAAATGGCATACTATAGCGCATAACTATACATATATATATCACCAGTTCAGCCGGTTGAAATTGCACTGGATTTTGATCGAGTTTCATGGGTAAGATCATTGCAGGGGGTTCTTGAGATCATCATGCCACCCCCAAAAGATCATTTGAAGTCATTATTGTGTAAAGCATTTAAATATAAGTAGCTTCAGAAAGAAATATTTTATTCGATTCAACATAAAAAAATGTACGCATGAACTTTTGGACCATGAGGTTGAGTAAATGATGACTTAATTTTCATTTTGGGGTAAACCATACCTTTTTTTTTTTTAATTAAAACAGAAATAAGAAATAATTTTTTAAAATAAAATTAGACTCTAAATAAGAAAATAAAACTGCCAGTATGTGGCGGTAACTGGCTTAATGATTAAGTCGTTAATTCATTCGACTCATTCAAACAGCTGATTCATTCAGGAGCGAAGTAAATGGTTCTCTTTAGGCTTATTGGACTTGTAGCAGTGCTGCAAAGACCGATCGGTGTATGACATCATAAGTATCACGATAGCGATTAGAGAGCAGACAGCTCTGTTTGCTTTTGAATCGCTCTGGCTGTACTTTGATATCATACACTGATCGGTCTGTGTAGCACTGCTTCAAGCCTAATTTTATGAATGGTCCACTAAATCAGTGGTTTCACTCGATTCGTTCAAAACACGGATTCAGAAATGAAACGCTGCTGTGTATTACGTGGAGATGAACAGATCTGCTTTGTCTTTATATTTTCATTGGCAAATTTGAACAATATAGACAATATTGTGTTTAAAATAACACAAAATTGAAGGTGCCCTAGAACGTTCTTTCACAAGATGAAATAAAAGTCTAAGGTGTCCCCTGAATGTGTCTGTGAAGTTTCAGCTCAAAATACCCCATAGATTTTTTTTAATAAATTTTTTTAACTGCACATTTTGAGGCATCATTAACTATGCGCCGATTCAGGCTGCGGCCCCTTTAAATCTTGTGCTCTGAACTCATTGATTCTGAATGAGTTTGATGGTGCTCCGTGGCTAAAGCTAACATTACACACTGTTGGAGAGATTTATAAAGAATGAAGTTGTGTTTATGAATTATACAGACTGCAAGTGTTTAAAAATGAAAATGCGACGGCTCTTGTCTCTGTGAATACAGTAAGAAACGATGGTAACTTTAACCACATTTAACAGTACATTAGCAACATGCTAACGAAACATTTAGAAAGACAATTTACAAATATCACTAAAAATATCATGATATCATGGATCATGTCAGTTATTATCGCTCCATCTGCCATTTTTCGCTGTTGTTCTTGCTTGCTTACCTAGTCTGATGATTCAGCTGTGCACAGATCCAGACGTTAATACTGCCTGCCCTTGTGTAATGCCTTGAACATGAGCTGGCATATGCAAATATTGGGGTCATACATATTAATGATCCCGACTGTTACGTAACAGTCGGTGTAATGTTGAGATTCGCCTGTTCTTCGGAGGTCTTTTAAACAAATGAGATTTATATAAGAAGGAGGAAACAATGGAGTTTGAAACTCAATGTATGTTTTTTCCATGTACTGAACTCTTGTTATTCAACTATGCCAAGGTAAATTCAATTTTTGATTCTAGGGCACCTTTAACTTCTTATTTACTGAACTGTTGTATAAAATCAGTATTGCATTTGCACTCGTTATATAGGCTATGGGACAAAAACAGCACTCGTTAATATTGCACTTGTTACTCGTGTGATAATGCTTAACTCATATGATCTAAATATGAGATAAAAACTCAGACAGGGGCATTTTGCCCCCATATCTTTAATTTTAGGGACTTTCTGACTGCATTCAATAGGCTTCAACACGCAATGAGTTGTTGCCCTGCATCATATTCGTCATCAACCAACTGTATGTAATATCAGATGAACTACAAAGGTCTGGGGCGGGACAAGCGTTAAAATTTTTAAAGCGTTATTTTTTACCATAATTAATTCATCTAATTAACGTGTTAAATCGGCAGCCCTAATATACATATATGTGTGTGTGTGTGTGTGTGTATTAGTTATATTTATTTATTTATTTATTTATTTAGAAACAAACATTAACTGCTTCTCTTCACCACTTTGGATTAATGTTTTTTACTGCTAATTTTGCAGGCATTTATTTTATTTTATTTTATTTTATTTTATTTTATTTTATTTTATGAACAAACATTGAGTCAAAAAAAATTAATTCTATCAGTATTTACTCCCCCTAAAACAATGCATGAAACAAAAAATGAGTTATTTAAATGAAAGTCCAAGGAAAAGGTGAAAACGGCTACTTGGACATTCTGCTCGGAATGACACGAAGGCAAGTAAACGATGACAGAATTTTTGGGTGAATTAACCCTTTAATGCACCTATGATGCCCTGAAATGCTGTCTAGGTAGGCCGCTCACTAGGATTTTGAACAGAGTTCTAGACTTTGCGAAAGAGGACAAGGACAGAATAAGCAGTTCCCCAAAAAGGAAGTCAACAGAAATAGAGCTAAGACTGCATGGACATACAAAACCATATTGAGCCAAACAGAGATTAAGTGAACATAAATCAAATCAAATTGATGACAAAACAGAGCATCCAGAGAGAGGACTCTGTAGAAAAATGTGAAACGTGACCCTCACCCATTCCTCCTGCCCGTCCCTGACCCATCAGAGCACTTCTGCTCCTCCTCCACCACTCAGAAGAGAGCGAAAAACAGTGATATTTAGATGGATGAGTCCGGCATCGGGAGCAGAAAACTACCAAACAGCGACCTAAAGCGATCGCCTGTCTTCACATGCTTGATTTCATCCCTTAATTAGAGTCATTCATCAACGGTCTTGAGATACGAGGTTTCACCCTGGCTCCCCCCTCACCACACCTTGCCAGCTGTCAAAATTACAGCGTTCAGTTCATGCGCCATCCCTCAAATAGTTATTTTCTACAAGCTTGGCTGCATCTCACAATTCACTATTTACTGTATTTCTTGCCCCTTGCCGCGTAGCCCACACACACACACACACGCATGCACGCTCACACATGCACACTCACCCGGGGGAGTAGGCGTAATGTCAGCCGGTGCTAATAGTCATTAAGCCTCAGCTCAATTCCAATTAAAGGTCATTAGCCATGTTATTACAGAGATGATTATTGTTTTTAGACTTCAGCCAAACAACGGGCTGCTTGTCCTTGGTTGGCATGTGGGAAAACAGAGCAGAGGCTAATGAGCTAACGGCGTATAGATTTGTTATGCATTATGAAAGGATGCCAGAGACCAAGGTGGATGTAAGAAAAGGAAAACATCATATTTCAAGGCTGACAGAGCAAACTTCGGATGCTGTGATCGTTTGAGAAAACGGTTTAATTCGGCGAGAGCTACATCAATTATTTAATTCGTGAAGTACTGCTTTTATTCCTCATACATTACGCCTCGTTTGCAAACATAAAATGTGGCAGAACATCAATAATTTTGCTGAGATGAGTTTGTTAGCATCATTAGCTTCACCTTGGCTTTAGCGTCTCCCTCATTACAGCGCTGCAGGTTCTGAAGGAACCTCTGTTCCAGAAGAGTAAAATCCGATTTGAGGAAGAAGAAAGCGGCATGCCTGGTCTCCTCAGCCAGAGCTAAAATTACCTGACCTAGAGCACTCCTGCAGGGCCTCCACTAAAACAACAAAACATTCAGATACACAGACTCTTCCCTGCAACAATATTCCACCTGCAGAGCAGTGGATTGTGTTTAAAAAGAGACTGAAACTAGGCTGCCGAAAGGACAATTACGCCATAAAGGAAGCAAAATCTTTCAGTTTCGGATCAATAAAGTAACACAAGTGAACATTTGAGTCAAAATAACAGACTAAATCTGAGGATCATACTCTATGTTTTCACATATAAATTCATAAATATACATTTTCTAGACAAACAGGTTAATAAAACATACCATTGTTCCACTTCGAGCAACTAATGAAAATCATTTGTAAAGGCTTGTTTGAACCATGTCTGATGCAATCATTTGACAGCATAAAATATTCATTACTATGCATAAAACTCACACCACTTTTTACTTACAATTTTGCCATTCTCTCAAACTCATTTTTCAGCATCTGAAAAAAAAGAAAAAGAAATAAAGGATCACACCATTTATTTTATTTTCTTCTTTTAACTTGCGGTCAGTGCTATAATGACCATTTAAAACAATACAATATTATAAAACGCTTCAGCATGTTGAGATGGCCTTTGCACAGACTAATATTTTAAAGGGACAGTTCACCCAAAAATTAATATCCTGTCATAATTTTCCTCATGTTCCAAATTTAGCAGAATGTCCAAGCTGCTTTCTTCCGTTTAATGAAAACGATCCTCATCCACTTTCATTGTATGGAAAAGAGCAGCTTGAGCATTTTTGCATCCCATTTTGTATTCCACAGAAGTCATCATGACATGAGGGTGAGTAAATGATGCCAGAATTTTCATTTTGGGGTGAACTGTCCCTTTAAGCGTTACAGTCCGCCTCATCAGTCAGGATGGTTCCTTCATTCATTCCATCATACACATACTCAAACACATTCTGTGCTCCCGCTACACATTTTATTCCCAAGTCTTTGTTGGCGTCAGCCATTTTTAAAGCACAAGGGGAATTCTAGATTAAACAAAAAGAAAAAAAAAATTATATCTGTCATAATTACAACTGGGTATTAATAACACTGCAAATATTAATCTTAGAAGTAAACACTAAGCGGCTTAAAGAAAATTGCAAATAAATCAGATTATCCTATAGGAATATCCTTACAAAGGATCTGAAGGGTAATGAGAAAGCCAGCCATGCTTTTTTTTTCGTAAGTATTTGTAATAGGTAGACAGCAGCACCGAGCAATTCATGAGGTATTTGGCTCGGGCGCATACATATTTCAGCTTCAATTTCATTTTTTCATAAATCGCACAGCCACAAGGTAGATTCAATTAGGTTTTTCTGATTGGGTCACTGCCATTCTGTCAGGTCATTCAAAGGTTAAGGAATTCAGCGCTACAAACATGATTAGGCCACTGCGGCATCTGATCAGGCCTTCTGTTTATCATGCAGGCCCACTGGGTTTTTCAAGTCTGACAGTAATGACGGCGGGAAGCTTTGCTGCAGGTAACGGCTGGGGTATTTTACATCCTAAATTGCTTTATTACCACAGTTTTACGTTTAAACACTTCGGGGGAGAAAAAAACAGGGAGTCACCACAGGACTGACATCACTGCTACTCGATGCTGAAAGCGGAGTACATATTAAATCATTTTTATGTACTGAAGGTATGGGCAACATAATGTCATTTCCCCTCACTACAGGACTCTAAGGGAGAGAGAGAGGGAGAAAGAGGGAGAATGAAAGCAGAAAAGAAATAATTACACACATAATTCGATCCGTCTGGACTTCTGTGTCCATCTGCTCCCTGTCTATAGTTCCATCCATTTATATGTCATGTTATAAATTCACGTTTTATTGTGGAAAATTTTTGTATAATTATCAGAGATGTATGACAGGAACATCCAGAGGAACAAGATGAAGTGCAGCATATGTGAATTACAGTCAAGTCCAATTATACAAATGTGTGTTTTTTTCTAGCAATGCAGTATGTTGGTTTCAAACACCTAGTTAAAAATCTTTTTTTGTTTTTTTTTCTAAAAATTGCAATATCATATATATATATATATATATATATATATATATATATATATATATATATATATATATATATATATATATATATATAATAAAATGAATTAATAAATAAAATAAAATGAATGATATATAATTATATTTTATATATATATATAAAATATATGTGTGTATATACATATACAGTATGAGTGTGTAATAATATATAATATATTGTTATATATTTTATTTATACTACTACTACTAATAATAGCCTACTAGTAAACAATAATGCATGGTATGTTATTGTAGTGTATATGAATTTGTACATATCCGAATATCAGTCTGTCTTTACACGCTCATACCTCTCATCAAGCCATCTTCCTTTTCATATCCTACGAGTGCACGGCTGTCTTTCTCTCTCTGTCTTCCTGATACCACTGCTGGTCCCCAGATGCTGTATGTCTGCTCCGTCTACCTCAAACACACATACACACACAAAACACTCCAACAACAAGGGATAGCAGAGAGTGTGAATAATGTATGAAGTATTTTATATTGGGATTGATGGTTGTCAATCACGTCTACCTAAATCAAGACAGCACAGATCATTTCCATTGCTGCTATTGGATATTTGAGTTGAAAGCACTTTTCCAGAACCACACATAACCAGTCAATCTAAGCATGAGTGTAGGGAAGAGATCCCTCGCCGTGCCTTAATTAACATTGGGAAGACCAAAGTCTCACCCAGACCTCGCTTATTCAACCTATGCATTCAATATCTGTATTTACATGCCAGCATTACTGAGCAAACAAGCTCATTTAAAAGTTCATATGCTAATGTGTGACATTTAAAGCAAACTTTACACGAGAAAAGGACATACAACAATAGGCTTTGATTCTTTTCCGTGATGTGAACTTATGCCGTTTCCATATTTATGACTAAAACTGTGACACCTTTAGAGGAAGAGCTTGCAGAGGTATTTCTTCAGTCATTTTTCTGCATTAAAAAAAAACCTGTGAATTTTTTTTAGAAATCAGGAGAGTAGGATTAAAAATGCAACGCTGTTAGCATTAAGCAAAATCAGTAAAAGATATTTAAATAAAATGATTTTAGATTGTAATGTTTCATCATTTATCATATTGTTCAAGCAGGACTTACTGTAGCACTTGTAACTTCATTATACAAATTTTCATGGTGACTTAACTAAAAATATTTAATAACTATTTCCACAACATTTTTACATTAACTCGCTTTGTTGCTTCATAAAATTAAGGTTGAACCACTGTGGTGTCGACTGTTTTAACAATGTCTTTAGCACCCTTCTGGACCTTAAAAGTATTGATTATATTGCCGTCTATGGACGAGTCATATACCTCTCGGATTTCATCAAAAATATCTTGTGTTCTGAAGATGAACGAAGGTCTTACAGGTGTGGAACAACATGAGGGTGAGTAATAAATGACAGAATTTTCATTTTTGGGTGAACTTACCCTTTAAGTTAGTTCAATATGTGTCATGTGACCATTCTATTTTATGCTATAAAAATATTCAATAACTACTGTATAGTGCTGTTGGTAATATTTCCAATATTATGCAACACAACAAAATCTATGTTTGTTCCATTGATGTTAATGATCGTTAAAAACAAATATTTTAATTAACTAGAGACCAAGATTGCCAAAGTGAACACTATTCATCCTAACTTCACACAAAACTATTTATAAAACTTAAAAAAAAAATAATAACTGTAAACAGCAATTATATGAATAACCATTTAAAAGGAAAGTTAACCCAAAAAATAAAAAGTGTCATCATTTTCTGACCCCAATGTCATTTAAAAAATAAATGACATTCTTTCTTTTGCAGAACACAACAAGAGATAATAATTTGAAGATTGTTGCATTGGTAACCAAACAGTTTTGGTGACCACTGACTTGAGGGAGGGGGGACATTTCTCAAAATCCGGACGTACTACATTATTGCATTGTCATTATCATGTGACACTGTGATTCATAAATCCTTAACCCTGGCCTCATGGGATAGTAAAGTGTCCATCGTATGCAAACTTCAGATTTTCACTGGAAGTAGTAGGTCATCCAGGTACTTTTTGCCTATAGGTAAAGCATAAGCATATACAGTATTTGCCTATATTTGCAAAGTATACTCTTTTACGAGTACTGTGCATTCAGACTAGGGCTGCTCAATTTATCACACAATATGAAAAATAACGCTTAAACACGATTCTTAATGCAATTTTTTTTTTTTTTATGCACAGCTTTTCAATGAAGTATGGCTCCAAAAGCTAATCCATCTGAAAGCACTGCAAGTTTGAGTCGCTTATAATGTTCATTTGAAAAAGCAACACGCATCAAACATCTTTCCAGACATGAGAAGCATTTATTAACACCTTATCCAACAAAAGACAACATTTAATAACATGTTTTACTCCAAACTCACTTCATAATGACAATTGAGCATCCTTCTGTGAGATGATGTGGCTTCTTACACAGAATAAGGCAGTCGTGTGTTTATTAGTCATGTTTAATCAATCAAAGCATTTCAATCTTCTGTTTATTCAGCTACAGTGAGATTATGATACCCATAGGGATTTCCTGGAACAACGCGTGTTAACTACTTCTGCGGCAGGGCATATTTAGAGTTTCTGCGCAAGAGCGCCCTCTGGTTTTCATATCGAGAAGCATTTACTACTGATCGCAGAGCCGTACAGCTCTGACAAGCTGCACATAAAATAATCGCAGCCTTTGCCAAATCACGTGCGATAAAATTGCGATAAATCACGTGGCCCTAATTCGGACATACTACTCTTCTCAAATACTGTTTTTCATCTACTATACAGTATAGAATTATGCTATTTCGGATGCAGTCCAAGTTTAATAAGTTAGATAATGACTTCTAGGTAATTTTGTTTTTGTTGGAAGAAAATTGTTGGGTAGAAAAATCAAGTTCTTTCTTTTCTTTTTAACAGTACACTGAACACATTTTTACCATCAAGAACAATTAAAACTGTGTGAGACTTGAGAACAGCAGGTGTTAAAACACAAACAGCAGGGGTTTGTTCTGTTCTAGCAGATGCTATAGGTGTTCTATAGGTCAATCTCACATCTCATTGATCCAAACCATCAGATACTTCAGCTCCCGCATGTAGGCAACCAATACAAAACCGATGACAAAATACGCCATTAAAATGCAAGACGCCAATATTGTCCGAAATGCATTTAATCAAAACAATCCCTAATATATTCCACAGTCTGTGCACAAACAACACTCTTAAATCTCCGACTGGCTTTTCATACCTCACCGAGCATGGCGGAGAAACCGGCAGGAAGGAAAAAAAACTCCTGTTGTGTCTTTGACTGCGCTTCACTTTCCGAAGGCTGTAAGTTTTGATGTGATGGATAAACCACAATGTCAACCAACTGGGCCTTGCTTAAAGACCTTCATGATCGATCGCCCAGGCGGCAGATGAACGGGGGCCCATTTCAGCAGTTTGCTGTACAAACCGCTCGTTCATTAAAAGATGCTCTTCCTTATTGATTTTAGCTTAAGTAATGAGGAAGCTTATCCAAAAATCTTTAGCATTTGGTCTTAAGTTAAGGAAATCAATGGCACCATTCCCATATGAACAGCATATTTGAAGTTTATGTGCAAAAGACAAGGCAAATCCAAATTAGATAAATCAATCAATAGGCTTTGTCAATTTAATGTAAAGCTGACCTATGGCTTTTTAGCACTTAAAGTGAGCTGCACATATATATAGACTAATCACTTCTGATGTATTTCTATTATCAAGGCTTTAATTATTAAAAGCAAGCTGGCTCCATGACTCCTAACGTCAAGAAAATGTACAATTAAAACGACGCACAACTCAAATTTGTGCTACTTTTCATACGAGTCAAAAGTTCTTAAAACAAGTCAGATGTTCAAGGTGAAAGCAGACTCGGGGAAATCTAATCCTTATATAAAGCTCATACTGGCATTAGCATTAAAGTGTGAATCTTGCTAAAGCTGGAGGAGGAGAAATGTGTAGGAATGTGTAGGTATAAGCTCAAAGTGTGAGGAGCTGTGTATTAAACTCCAGTCACCTTTTGAGTTCTTCTCTGCTCAGAGAGTTCTTTTAAAGTTCAATCAATGGATCTAAGCTAATCTCTACCACTGAATAGCGTACAGTTTTTAGCAAAGGTCCAGCAGGCGGTGGAGCAGAAAGTTGACAGTAAGTTTGCAACGTCTTTCAAATAGGTAGAACTCATTAAAAAGGTTTGATGTGTAGCGAAATATCAGCATGGGGCCGTATAAAGCAAACAATCTGCGGTAGATATTGTTGTTCTGTCCGCAGACATTTCCTGTAAATAATAAAAAACCTATTTGTTGTGTTAATATTGCTGTATGTATTACAAAATATCCCACCTGACATATAACACAGCTCTCAAATGCACAGATATTGCAGGCAGGAGATTTCCTTTCACATGCTTCACATATAAAAACAGTGGTGCGGGGAGGAGAAAGTGAGAGAGAGAGAAGGCAGAAACAGACTGATGGAGAGCGAGGGCAGAAATGACATCCAAATATAGCAGCAGCTGGAGCAGAGATGCCTGCTGGGGATTCCGTCTCTGATGCCACCGAGCCAAAGGTGAGGTGTATGTTAGTAAAGCTAAGCTGCAGACAACATTTCCCAGAGGTAATTGTTCCGCTCATTAATATTCATTTGAACCTGATTTCCTTACATCAGTGACATGTTCAGGCTTTGATGTGCCAGATCGCGTGCCTCAGCGCCACTTTTTTCCCTATGCCCAAATATGCAAAAAACGTTGTCACACATCTTTAAAAACAGCACCGAATTTGCTCCGTTTGTCTGCAGCTCCGTGCTTCTCTTCACCCCATTTTGTTGTCTGGTCAGGCAGTGTTTTCCATTTAGCAGGGACAATTTAATCACGCGTTAAAAATTACAGGCTCCTCTGTTGGCCAAGCATGACATTTCAATTGTGCAGCCAATAAAAGTACTACATGAAGAGGGCTGAGATGATGGACTAACCGCAAAGCCTGGAGATCCAGGTTACCATGGTGAACCTTTTCCATGTGTGCAAGGTCAAGAGTGAGAAGCCTGATGCAGAAAGCTCCTTCTTACACACAATAATGGACAATTCAAATTTTGTTTATTGTTCTGACAGATAAAATTATTTGAATCATAATAATGAATTCTTATAATATTAATAATATTAATTGTTAAATTTAAATTAAAACCATAACTAATATTATTACTATATATATATATATATATATATATATATATATATATATATATATATATATATATATATATTAGTATTAGTGATTAAGATGCATTTTTTTTTTTTATTTAAATTATTTTTTTAATTGTTAAATTTAAATTAAAACCATACATTTTATATGATATATATATATATATATATATATATATATATAAAATATATAAACCATAACTAATATTATTACTATATATATATATATATATATATATATATATATATATTTTTTTTTTTTTTTATTACCATGCATTTTTATAAATTATTATTATTTGTTAATTTCTTAATATATAATTATTATATGTTAAATAATTAAAATGAATTTGCCAATGTCTTAGTACTTTTAATTATATATATATATATATATATATATATATATATATATATACAGTCCTTCATGTTAGTTCACTGCATTAACTAATGTCAACAAACACAAAAATGATTTTAATAATGTATTAGTAAATGTTGAAATTAACATGAACTAAAATTAATAAATGCTGTAGAATTATTGTTAATTCTTAGTTCATATTAACTAAAGAAGTTAACTAATGTTAACTAAGGAAACCTTAAAGTTTTACCAATATTACAAATAATTATTATATATTAAATAATAATCATGATTTTGACAATGTCTTTTGTTTTGAATGCTAAACAGAGTTCACACAGTTAGTCACAAATTCACTTATTTGATAAGTGACCTAGAAAATATTTTTTATTCACTTTGTCACATACTATTTTAAATATACTCTTTTAAATTTGAAAAACCATAATAATCTCATCCTGACCATCAAAATATCATTTATCTTGAGAACTGAAATCCTACAACTTCAAAATCCTAAACTAACTAAAAATTAGTCATTCAATTTCAGTTTAAAAAGTGTGTTTTGATATGCCCTAAGAAAAAAAAAAAAAGGGAGGGAAAGCTTTTCTGGTTTTGATTTTTCTGGGTTTGGAGATGTGGTTATAAAATATTCAGGACAGATATGCAGCAACAGATACCAGCTGTCATGTGTAAGCTAGAGAATGTTATGACAAGAGTTTTAAAACATTTATGTGCAGAGTATAGTGTATAAAAGACTCATTAGGTCCAAGGGACCAGGCCATCTCTTTCTGCTAAGTATGGTAACCAAGCTAACAGAGAAAACGAAGATCCACAAAGAACATACAAGCCTGAAACGTTCACCCCAGGCTATTCAAAATGTGAGATTTAACTCTATCTGTCACGGCTAGCTGTGACAAATTAAACTTAAAAGATGCATTTTTTCTACAACACTCTTAAATAGTTTGTTCATGTCTTTTGAGACTTTGTTTGCCAAACATTTACCAACCTAGTGATTTAGAAACAATAAATCACCTTTTCCCTATTAAAACAGCACAATTTTGAAACCATTAAATCTTAAAATTGGCCAAAAGCTGACATTAAAGGGATAGTTTACCCAAAAATTAAAATTCTGTCATCATTTACAAGTTGTTCCACACATGTATGAATTTCTTTCTTCTGCTGAACACAAAGGAAGATACACTATATTGCCAAAAGTTTTGGGACGCCTGCCTTTACGTGCACATGAACTTTAATGACATCCCATTCTTAATCCATAGGGTTTAATATGGAGCTGGCCCACCCTTTGCAGCTATAACAGCCTCAACTCTTCTGGGAAGGCTTTCCACAAGGTTTAGGAGTGTGTTTATGGGAAGTTTTGACCATTCTTCTAGAAGCGCATTTGTGAGGTCAGGCAGTGATGTTGCCTCGCAGTCTCTGCTCTAATTCATCCCAAAGGTGTTCTATCGGGTTGAGGTCAGGACTCTGTGCAGGCCAGTCAAGTTCCTCCACACCAAACTCGCTCATCCATGTCTTTATGGACCTTGCTTTGTGCACTGGTGCGTAGTCATGTTGGAACAGGAAGGGGCCATCCCCAAACTGTTCTCACAAATTTGGGAGCATGAAATTGTTCAAAATGTCTTGGTATGCTGAAGCATTAAGAGTTCCTTTCACTGGAACTAAGGGGCCAAGCCCAACCCCTGAAAAACAACCCCACACCATAATCCCCCCTCCACCAAACTTTACACTTGGCACAATGCAGTCAGGCAAGTACCGTTGTGTAGCTACTGACTCTGCAGAAAGTTGTCGACTTCTGTCCACTGTGTGCCTCAGCATGCGCTGACCCCGCTCTGTGATTTTACGTGGCCTACCACGTGGCTGAGTTGCTGTTGTTCCCAATTGCTTCCACTTTGTTATACCACAAACAGTTGACCGTGGAATATTTAGTAGTGAGGAAATTTCACGAATGGACTTATTGCACAGGTGGCAACCTATCTCGGTACCACGCTTGAATTCACTGAGCTCCTGAGAGCGACCCATTCTATCACAAATGTTTGTAGAAGTAGTCTGCATGCCTAGGTGCTTGATTTTATACACCTGTGGACATGGAAGTGATTGGAACACCTGAATTCAATTATTTGGAGGGGTGTCCCAATACTTTTGGTAATATAGTGTGGAAGAACATTTGGAAGAATGTTTATAACCAAGCAGGTCTCGCCCCCCATTGACTACCATTGTATTTTTTTTTCCTACTATGGTAATAAAAGGGGGACAAGATCTGCTTGGTTACAAACATTCTTCCAAATATCTTCCTTTGTGTTCAGCAGAACAAAGAAATTTATACAGGTTCGGAACAACTTGAGGGCGAGTAAAAGATGACATCATTTTCATTTTGGGGTGAACTATCCCGTTAAAAGTCACAATCGACTTTGGGATCAAAACGTTGCTTATTAACACACATGTAAGAGACAATATCTCACTTTGGATCTCAGCACAGAAAGCGGGTGTCAAGCATTCTGAAAGCATTCAAATGTAACCCGCATGTTTTCAGAGGCAGCTTGAAATAAATCAAAGTCCGACCCGCATAATCCGATCAAAGGAAGACATTAGACTCGTTAGGAGAGTAAATCATTTAGACTAATGTACATCTCCTGAATGCTACTTCATCTTCTACCGAGATATGACGACATTTAAAGTGAATCTATTATCTCCCCTTTACCTTCGCTTCCCCAAAACTGTCGCCCACCCCAATCGGACACCACTATTTGCAATTCTGATGGGATGGATTGTAATTAGAGGCCGGATCATTTTACACAATCAGACAAGGGCACAGGACTGGTGAATCAGCAAATCTGATAAATTATCTTTTCATGGCAATGTACTCCCATTAGGGCTGTGTGTTGGTGTGCTTTTTAGAGTCTGATGCAAAGACCCCTAGCTCAATTCAAAGCACACTTTCCCATTAGCGTGCGTAATGGACACTTCTTATGCAAAGTGGCCGTGAGTGAAGACGCGGTGGCAGAAATGGGATTAAATCTTGCTAACTCCTCAAGATTTAACCGAGGAAGCGCAGCGGGACAAGCAGCATAACTCTCGCTCCATCTCTCTCTCTCTCTCTCTCTTATTTCCCATCCAAGGGAACAACAGTGTTTTGAAAGCCGTCACCTAATCACTCTGTATCTTAAAGGCCCTCTGGGAACATGCT